>NC_080671.1:300284002-300566806 GCF_030247195.1 Topomyia yanbarensis | reverse complement strand
TCTACGTCCGCTCATTTTTATATGGATTTTGTAAACATTGTCGTTCGTGTGATGAATTGTCTTAATTGCAAACAGCGTGGCTATACTACCAACTACTACTCCAATAAGGCACTTGGATGCATGCAATAATGATCCTGACAAATGTTTGCTTTGCGAAGAAATTCCGTATTCCATATATATAAAATATGGAAAAAATATATATTTAATGGATTCTTAAAGAAGTTGCTTAAGGGTTTACATACGCTTTTGAGGGAAAATTTTGTGAAAAGTTTGAATTTATGTAAAGGCATAAAGCAATGATTCTATTACCTCGAAGGTATAGTATTTTGATAGGACATTTTTCAGAGAAAAAACAAGCATAAGTTTATAAAAATATATTAATAATTGGCGAAGTTATGACTTTTATCCCGAAACCTTTTTTTATTTAACAGTCTTGCTGTGATCATGATAGAACTCCGGCAGATCAACTAAAATCCTAACACTAAAAAAGCAGTATTGTGGGAGTATTTCTCGTACCTATACCTTGAACAATTGAGAAAAAAAGCTTGGTTGAGTAGTTTTTCCGCAATTGTGATCACAGAAAAACCAGCGCGCTTCGAAGCGCTGTAACTTTCTATGTATTGCACGGAACTTTATAAAAATTTGGGAAAATATTCTCAAAGAGTTGTTCTTTCAGATAAAGTAATAATTTTTTTTCGATTTTTGTCAAGCTATGTAACCCCTATAAGTGCTCTTATGCAGAAATGGTAAAAAGCCATTTCTAGACCTATTGTCCCGGAACTTTTGTTATTATATTTTTGGATGATTCTGGATTCGACAAAGCCTACTAAGATACAAAATGTAGCTTTTTCCAAACTGCCAAGCAAGATGCCCAAAATCATAAAAGAAATAATTACTACAGATCAAATTATGCACATTTGTTATTACCTACTAAGTTTGGGTGTAAAGACTCTTTTAAAGAGGATTTTTAAAGAGTGTACGGAGTCAAATTGCTTCACAAGTAAACGATCGTCAAAATTCTCCCATTCAAGACGTTCTTCAGGAAAAATGTTGAACCATTTGCATATTTTGCATGAAAAAATCGTAAAAATCGCAATATTCATATTGTTGTTTCAAAATCGCCCAATATTTCTTAAAAAAATAGCATAACACAGCATACCGTTGAAAAATTCTTTTTTCTTTGGCTAAAGTGACAGATTAGCTAATTTATTTGTACCGAAGGTCCCAGAAAATTGTTCTTTCTATACATCAAGATTTTAAAAATGTATAACAGTTTGTAAACATTGCCAATAGCACTCAAAAATTACCAAGAACTCTAAAAACTTTAAATTTCTTCAAGATATACACTACCTGCCAAAAGTTTGGAATCGCTTCAGTAAATATAGAAAAAACCTTAAAAAGGGTAAATTCAGGATAGGTTGGCAAAGCTGTATTATCGTGAAACATGAGGCCAATCTCTGATACATAACTCCTATCCCTTACCTCCCCGAGGTGCCACAACCGGGGTACACGCCACCTTTTGCCGTTTTTGCTTGAACTCGGGACTGGGTCGGCTTCTATCCCCAACCGCTGTCCGTTCGTTCACTTCGACAGGTTGACGGATTGGAGCCTGTCTCAGTTTCGCTTCGAGCGGGAGTGGCATTAGTGAATATCGGCTAGGATCTGTGGTCGTATGCTGACAGGGAACCTGATCAGAAACACATAACAAAAATATTTCAAAACTATATCACGCTTTGTTACTGGTTGTAATTTTCTGTTATTTTAACTACTAACGAGACCAAAATTATAACACAATATGTTACGAAAATTGCATTCTGTTATAATCTTTTTGCCTTTATTAATAGAAAGGTATTGCAATTGCTCTGAAAACCAACTTTTCAACGAAGTCCCGGAGGGCCGAGTGACATATACCATCCAATTCAGTTCGGCAAATGTTCGTGTACGTGAACACAATCTCACTCACTTTTCTCAGAGATGGCTGAACCGATTTTCACAAACTTTGTCCCAAATGAAAGGAGCACCCGAGCAAAGTCCAACATCAAAATTACAGCAAATAGACAACATATCTTGATATCAAGCATCAAATTGAAATCTTATTTTGATATCAGTTTAAACTTTTTCAGATATGACATCATAGCTTGATCTCATTTTGATGTGCTTACATTTTTAGAAAAAAAAATGTTTGTTTCTATTTCTTTGACAAACATCAAATTGATTACTTGTTTTGTTATCAATGAAATATTTCACCATCTCAATGAGTTTTCAATTTGCTTTCACTGATAGCATAAATAGTTTTCTGTTTGATGTCATAGTGCAATTTTTCTGGTTTCGATTTTGATCTTTTAACCGTTAAAACGACCAAAATGATAATAACCTGAGCAATCATTCCGTACTACATCACAACATCAAGTTTAGTTCTCAATTTGCTATCAGACTCTGCTCGGACAACGTTCCCATAGGCTGCCAATGAATTGCCAACGGGTCCGACTTTCGGTTCGGGAATCACAGGGTGATGAGTACGATCATATAGAAAATATCGATTTTAACAAATTCTGCATTGAATGTAAAAAGGTAATTGTTTTTCTTAAGTGTGGCCACATCTGCTTGGATTTGTAGTACTAGGTCACTAACAGCCACTCAAAGTCTCTTTGGCTACATTGGCCACCATCATCGGTTCCGGAAGCCCCGGCGTAAGTATCCAAATTCAGAATAACAATCACATCGGTTTCTCAAAGATGGCTTAACCGATTCGACCAAACTTAGTCTCAAATGAAAGGTGTTTTATCTCCGTAAATGGCCAGTAGTTTTCATCCTGATCCGGCTACCGGTTCCGGAGTTACGGGTTGTGGCGTGCGGTCACAAAGCAAATTCCCATTCAAACCAATATTCCGATTAAAGCAAAAAAGGTAAAAATTTCGCTAAAATCAAACAACTTAAATTTGCAGCTCTATGTCACTGACGGCCACCCGAACTGTTTTTGACTACATTGACCACCATAGACGGTTCCGGAAGTGCCCGGGAAAAGCGACCATTTTTCAAAATTAACGAACTGACATCAGTTTATCGGAAATGGTTGGCCGATTTTCACAAACTTAATGATAGCTATAATATCCCCACGGAAGTCTTTAAAATTTCGTACGGATCGCTTATATGGTTCCGGAAATATAGACTAAACCATCCGGTCTCACATATGAAATTCCCATATAAGCCGGAACTCAAAATTTTTTTTCAAGGGGGGACCCCATGGAATGTCAGAAATCGAATTCGTATTTTTGATGCCAAACATCTTTAAAATGCATGAAATGTCGAGATTTTGTTATCTCAAAAAATATTTTTTTATAAAGATCGCCTTTTTGGAACTTTGCGGATTTCGCACCTTTTTTCAATATTACCGTGGCTGTTTTTTCTTTTACAAAATTTTAGAACTCGTATAATGATTTCTTTTCTTGTATATAGTTGTCATGTCATGTATAATAAAAATGTAATATATACATTTGAAATCTTTTAATGAATATTAACAACGCAAAAATTCTCGAGTCCATGATTGAGAAAGGCACAATTGCACCGCTAGGTGGATTAAAACAGGTTTTTTTCATTCTGATCGAGAAGGGGGACAAATAACGCGCGCGTGATACTGTTAGTGTATTCGTCTTGCAGAGTGAATCTTTCGGTACAGTTAATGGTTTTCCTTGGTTTTCTTTTGTAGGATCGGTTTGTATACAACCCTCGATTAATATTTTTTCTCATGATGATCATGGGTCACTACGTACTGAAAATTCGCGGCGTCTGTTTTTATGAATCTAATGAAAGTTCCTTTATTGCTGACAAGCCCGTGCATCAGATTGACGATCCTTTGTATTTCATTTCAATGTTCGATATTATCTTTGGTCTATTTCACAAGCGATCCGATATGGAAAATAGGAAATACTTTCCTTGATTTATAACATCTCGAGCTATCATAACTCTTTGTCTGTACAACGTGTTATCACTCGGTAGTTTTCAACTCAATAAATATATCGTAGAAAAGGAATAGCGAAATTTGTCTGAATACTGTCGCAATAAATAGTGATCCAGCCATGCAGATAAGATAAGCTTTTCTAGGCAATACTCTCACGGTCGGCTGTGTGGAGTTCAAATTGCCTTTGATTAGAAAATAGGATACTCTCGGTAGCTGGCTACCCAAAGTTTAAAAAGAACCAAAAACTAAAGATCTCTCCTTTTTCGAGCGATCGTGTACTCGAAAACCAACTAAACTACTACCTAATAAACCATTACAGGTTGCATCGCTTGCTTGGAGCGAATTCTAGACCTTATACCCTTCCAAACAACCAACTTCGCGACATCTATGGAAGAGCCTGACGAGTCGTTTACCTTCCGTTAAGTACAATATCCTTTATCCTTTCCCGTGAACAATGGAGATGGGGGCGACCGGCAATGATGGCTATCATGCTTTTTTTTATAATTATTAAATTTATTTAGGCCCAAATGCGGTAGCTCAGCGAGGCCGATTGTTCGTTTTTTACAATAAATAAAAAAAACAACTATGTTAAGTTTTTTGTCTCGTTCATACGCAGCTTTCTGCTGCGTGTTGAGATCCTTTTTCTAGGGGGCGAAATATTGCCAGTGTTGTCCACTGCCATTTGAGGTTCGATCCGTTTGTCTTCTTTTGCGTTGTCGTTCATGTCCATGTCCTCATCCGTACTACTTTCCTGCTGCTCGCGGTCCGATGTTCCAGTTTGTGTCTTACTCTTATCGGTCGTCATTGTATGTTCGTATTTTTCGGCATTCGTTTCGTTGTTGTTGTTGCTGGTTGTTGGTGCTTGATCCGAAGATGTTGGTTTTGCAGCTGTTAGTGGTTTAGCGTAAGATGGTTCTGGGCTGATTTCAGTTGGATTGGTTAAGTTTTCCTTAACAGTTTCTACGCAAGGTTTTCCGAGGTGCAGCTTCTTCGTGCAGAACTGGTACGTAGGAATTTGCCCTGGGTACGTGACTAGTGATGTTTGATGAATGAGAACATCGTCACTTCCTAACGCTGTGACGGTTATGTATGAGGGAATTGGCTTGGTCACACGCATTCTCACCACACGAACACCATTAGGGATGCCCGGGAAAAAATTCCTCCAAGTCTCATGTATACGGGAATGCTATATTTAAAATTGCCGCATTCGGCGGTGTGCTGCATGTTGTTTCGCGAGGCGAATGACTCAGCTTGGTTAATGTTATTGAACGAAATCAGCACGCAATGTTTGATATGATGCATTTGTAGGGTTTTCACTTCAGCCAGATTGAGTTTCATCTGCACTTTTAATAACTGTTCCACTTCCCGAATGGCTGGTCTTACAGGGCATTTCGAAAAATCAACAGCAACACAGTTCGGCCGTATCTGGGTTGCTTTTTGCTGGGCACCGTCACTCATCACTAAATCGCACAGTAGGTATAGGCTATTGTTATATGGACTGCTTGTGTGATAGGCACCGATTGATTTTTAGGTAGAATTGACCGTTTCACTTGCGCGGGACGATTTTTTGCTTCTGCTCAGGGCGAGATGTGAAGACAAACTGGCTATCATGCTTTGAGGTTTTAATGTGGGTCGGATTGGTATGAATTCCTACTTACCACTTTCTAAGCAATTCTTATTAGATAATCAGTAGCCAAACATGATGAAGTCAGTGTGCAATCCGCCAAAATCATCGCCACAACGCAACGCAATTTTAAAAGAGTAAATTCAGGAGATGTATTCCGCGATATTGTTTATCGCCAAAGTCGTTCGGTGGGTGGACGGTTTGGATCAGAATTTCGTCGCTACGTGGCACAAAAGTAGGGGAAGATGGGGTAAAACGTACCTACGGCGCAAAATGCTCCCCTTGCTTATATCGAAAACTGCTGAAAATTTCTAGAAAAGGGTAACACCAGTCAGAAGTCCGTCATAATAAGCATACACTGTCAAAGTTTGATAACCGTACATCAATAGTAGCTCGAGAAATAAACAAAAAACAATAACGTGCTCTTCTCATGTAATTATTGTGGCTCGTGCAACAAGGATTTTCAGCTCTTATAAATGCAGTTTTGCTATTATATCAGTGCATTCCAGTTCTATTTATACCGTTGTTCATTATTCTGTCGCACTATACATGCAAAATTTACAAAATGTTCACTTTTTGCTAAATTTATTTCTCTGCTCCAACGGGGGCAAAATGCCCTCTTCTTTGATTTTGCTGATTTTTTAATCGAAAACAGGAAAATCGTTCCGAAAACCTACTAATTGCATAACCTAAGGCTATTTAATGGCACACTTTTGTGAAATCCCGTCAGAAAACAAAACTACTTGCTTGTTCACCGAGCATTCTGCCCCGTTGTTGCGGTACATCCTGCCCTGTTGTTGTATTGCATTATGCCCCGTTTTTGTGGTCCATTTTGCCCCCGCAAAGGTGCGTTTTGCCCCGCTTATTTTTCAAAAGGTAATCTTAAATGATTTTGAAGAATTGAATATTTTTCTGTTTTTGAATATTTTGCAAAGTGTTATGATTGTGATTACTGAGGAAAATGTTGGCTAAACGATATCATTAATTAAATTCTCCCAATTGATGTTCTATAGCTGAATTTTGATCGTATTTCCTTAGGGGGTGCGTTTTACCCCATCTTCCCCTACTTGTGACATTGTGCATTTTATCTTATTTCTCTCGTTTTCTCAATGACCTACACCAGTGGTTCTCAACCTTGTTCATACTACGGACCCCTTAGAAATCACATTGGGTTGCCGCGGACCCCCAATGATAAACATCGATTTTGTATGCTATCAATATGTTATTTTCAGTTTGCTAGAAAGCAAGACCTGAAATTTCATATGCACTCAGAAAATATATTTTTCTTCGCGGACCCCCAGTGATTCACTTTGGTGCCTAACCACTAAAACACTCCTTACTCTTTTTTCGTCCTTTCCTCCCACGGAACAACATCAGTATTACTATTTCGTTGCATCTCTTTCTTTTGCTCACTAGTTTTTCGCTGCTATCTCGGAGCCTCACTTGATCCATGAAATGACTCGGCCTTGGAGCCATTTAAGTGAAGAGTCACTTGGAAAGAAATCATTCTCCCCATGTATTACGCCGTTTTCATCCTCTATGTAGCCATTTAACCCCGAACTCCTCTCGAATAGCGATGAATAATCACAAACCGCTCAGATTTCTGTGAGCCATTTAGCTCCTGTTTACGTGGGCCATTTATTTGGCAGTTTTATCACGATCTACTCAAGTGTCTGGCGGTAGACTCACCCTACTCCGACTCCCGGCGGAGGAGCTTTTCCCGAAACCGAAAGCCATTTTCTTGAGCCATTATTTTAGGAAATTCAACAAAATGTGACAGATTTGATAGAAGTGGGTATGGGTGCAAATATATTTAAATATCGACCAAAAAGAATGAGGAATAATAAAATAATTTGTAATCTTATATCTGAGAATAATTGTTAACGCTATCGTGCCCACTAAACGGAAACTTCTGCTAGGAAGTGGTTCGCGTCACCATCTTCTCACATTTTAGGGCCACATTTTTTTAGTGTACATGTTTGTTCCAATAGTTTGTTAAATTGTACTGTTATTATTACATGATTGTATATAAAAACTAACAACTCTTTCTGCAAAAACTTCTCTCTTTCTTCAAAATGCAAGAACATTTTCAGCAAATTTCTATGAAGTTCAAGAAAATTCTACAAATTAAAAAAATCAGGATAGATCTTCTTCTAAAAAATCATACTAAATTCAAAATTGAGAGCCGAGAGAAAATCGAGAAAATCCGAGAATTTTGAGAAAATCCTTTAACTTTTTAACTGTCGTAAAATGTGCAGCACTGGCGTGGACCAATTATTTAAGCTAAGTAATAAACTTTTTTATGAGAGAAAAAACACATGATATTAACTTACGCAGTTTTTAGATCGTTTAAAAAATATCTTTTTATAGCACGCGTCATTCTTGAATATTTATATTAACTTGGGAGAACAAGCTAGCAAGTCGGGTCGTCTAATCATAATTTGTTATACTCCATAATAGTGTATTTCTTCAATTCATTCCCCAACGTTAGAGTGTTTGTTGATTCCACAAACCAGAACAGTCATAAGGAATTATCCTGAACTATAGAAACAATCACAGTGATGGTTGTGTATTACGTTGCCTGTTTTAGAAATAATCGTTTGTGAAGTAATCGCCTTGCAACACTTGTCATTCAAACGTTGAAACCCGGACACATTTGCTGGTTACTTAATGAATATTACCTACTAATACTGTGAGTCTCACGAATTTTCAGCAGTACTTTCCAACAAATTTTCGTCATTCTGGCAAAATTTTCACACTTACAGCAAATCGGTGTGTTTCGAACCTTTCAAGCATTGCTAGTAAGTTCACGAGTCACATTACTACTTAAGAGAGTGAGTGATCATGTAAACAAAATAGGCGAGAAATTCCAAGAGTAGCATATTCAATGAAAAGCGAACACTTCACGGTGCCTCTGATAAAGCGTTATCACCTCTGTTTGTTTACCTTTACTCGAAGTTTAAAGCTATGTAATGTCGTAGTCCTTCTAAATATTGTCTCCTCGGACAGACCTTGCTTTGGTATTTGTGGTGACGTGACTCTCGAAAGAAATCGCGAACAAATTTTTTAAACTATGATGTCACTTAAAGAATGTATCAGTGGAATTTGTATGTAATACACATATCAAAAATGGCAATTTTTTTCTCATAATTTATTTATTTATTTTCGTCAAGCATATGTAGAATGGTTTTACAATATTTACTTATATACTTTACATTATTTCTACGGTTTAGTTCAGATTTGATTTGTTTTCAAGACATGGAAAGGTCAATTATTACACAATTTTCATTATAATGACGCATTATTCTATTGATGGGGCTATTTTTAGCATAGTTTGTCTTAAAAGATTGTTCTTGGAATAAATTACGAGTTCTTAGTTGTCGGCTAGGTACATAAAATTTTATTTGCGAAAGTAATGATGCGGATTGTACACGTTGAAAAATAATGTCGTTGATAAAGCAAAGCATGGCAAATTCGCGGCGTTCTTTGAGTGTTTGTATATTAATGATCATGCAACGTGCTTTATACGATGGAAGAAGAAATGTCGTCCAGTTTAGTTTACGAAGTGCGTACAAAATAAATTGTTTTTGGACTGATTCGATGCGTTCTTCGTACAGGACATGGGTTCCAAACTATGCTGCAATATTCCAAAATTGGCCTGACATATGTATTGTATAATGATTTTATTGTGTAAGGGTCTTCAAAATTGTAAGTGAAACGTTTAATAAAGCCCAGCATACTATTTGCTTTATTTATTATTGCAAATGAAGATTTCGACTGTTACGGTGTATATAAGATTTATTTTAACGGCTTTGTCAGTCTTTTGATAAATAATGGAACGAATTTTAATATTTGTCCGACGTTTCGATGCTTTTTGGCATCATCTTCAGGGGAAACTAGTTTATAATGTCATGATTAGTCTGGTTTTGGGTTGATACATAGTTCTTGTACTTACAATATAGTTCGTCCTTTGTCTAAATGCTTTGATAAGCTGAATGTCTGAGATATTGTTTGTTGTTCGTACATCTGTGCGTATCTGGATGGACAATAATATAAATCTTACGTAATATGTGCCATAAGTTGTAAAAAATAAAATAAAAATATAAATTTTGAAATATTGCTTACAAGTCGCCTAATATCAATTTTGGTTGAACCTATTATTTCGATTATTTGCGCCCTGTTGTATCTACTCCTTGCGCCCTGTTGTATATAGATACTGTGTGTGCAATGGCGGTCATAGTTTTGGGCATCGATAAATAGTCGATATTGTTGACATTTGGCTCTTTAGATGGAAAGAGAAAGCAAGAGATTGTTCAACGTTACGTTATTTTTTGGTGTGTGTTTTCAACGAGTGTAGTATACCAGCGTAAGTTGTGTTGAGACCTTCAACATCTTTACGGCGGTTGACAGTGTTGGGGGTGTTGTAAATATGACACATCTCTAAGAATGGGAGTGTGGCGGTGTGGAAAGTGCGGTCTATTACAGTTGTGTTTTCTAGATTGAACCTGTGCTCCATATCAATACTATGTTCTATCAGTGCTGTTTTGCCTTTCAAATTTTCTATCTCGTCAATGTGCGCGTTTGATTGAATCAGCTGGTCTAGTTTGTTTACATTCGTTTTGTGGCCTGCTAGTCTTGTTCTTAATTTGTTCTTTGTCATACCAATATAGCAAAAGCAGCAGCTATTGCATGGTATTTTGTAGATAACATTATGTTGATCTTTGGTTATCTACAAAATACCATGCAATAGCTGCTGCTTTTGCTATATTGGTATGACAAAGAACAAATTAAGAACAAGACTAGCAGGCCACAAAACGAATGTAAACAAACTAGACCAGCTGATTCAATCAAACGCGCACATTGACGAGATAGAAAATTTGAAAGGCAAAACAGCACTGATAGAACATAGTATTGATATGGAGCACAGGTTCAATCTAGAAAACACAACTGTAATAGACCGCACTTTCCACACCGCCACACTCCCATTCTTAGAGATGTGTCATATTTACAACACCCCCAACACTGTCAACCGCCGTAAAGATGTTGAAGGTCTCAACACAACTTACGCTGGTATACTACACTCGTTGAAAACACACACCAAAAAATAACGTAACGTTGAACAATCTCTTGCTTTCTCTTTCCATCTAAAGAGCCAAATGTCAACAATATCGACTATTTATCGATGCCCAAAACTATGACCGCCATTGCACACACAGTATCTATATACAACAGGGCGCAAGGAGTAGATACAACAGGGCGCAAATAATCGAAATAATAGGTTCAACCAAAATTGATATTAGGCGACTTGTAAGCAATATTTCAAAATTTATATTTTTATTTTATTTTTTACAACTTATGGCACATATTACGTAAGATTTATATTATTGTCCATCCAGATACGCACAGATGTACGAACAACAAACAATATCTCAGACATTCAGCTTATCAAAGCATTTAGACAAAGGACGAACTATATTGTAAGTACAAGAACTATGTATCAACCCAAAACCAGACTAATCATGACATTATAAACTAGTTTCCCCTGAAGATGATGCCAAAAAGCATCGAAACGTCGGACAAATATTAAAATTCGTTCCATTATTTATCAAAAGACTGACAAAGCCGTTAAAATAAATCTTATTTATTTATTATTGTATTATAAGGTTCAACAAATGTGAGCTTGGAGTCTAAGATTACGCCTAAATCTCGTACATTTTTGCATTTTTCTACAATTGAGGGTACCAGATATAGATATGCGCTAATGTAAAGTATTAGATAAAAAGTTTCGCTGTTAAAATAAGACGGTGATTTGAACCGACCCTTTTCCAATCAATCTACATATGGTTCGATAAAAATTGTAGTTTCGATTATGTTTAAAACGATTCGATAAAAATTGTAGTTTCGATTATGTTTGTAGTTGATCTTTCAGTGTGATAGCTATTGCTCAATCAGTGGAGAAGATTATTTTAAGATTGTGAAATAATATGACTTCTTAACGAATCGGAGGTACAAAAACAGTTTTTATTATTTGCCCTTCGTAAATTAGGATGGACAGCATTCCCTCTACCATCTTATGAAGCACGCTGCTTGCTTATCAATATTCAAACATTAAAGGAGCGTCGCGAATTTGCAATGATCTCATTCATTAATAATATCGTTTCGCATCGTATCGATTCAGCTGAAATTTTATCCAAATTGAACTTTTATGCACCTTCACGACAGCTACGAAATCGAAGTATATTTTCAATAACTCCTTTTCGCACAAAACTATGCACAATATAGCCCCATAAATCGAATGATGTCTATTTATAATCACTATTGCGACTAAATTGATTTTACAATGTCTAAACTGAAACTAAAACAATATTTTATACTCAAAAGAAATTGTAATGCGTAAGAGGATGATTCTGTAAAAGCCGAAATTGCTTCATTTATACTAAATTCGCGAAATATACACATTAGTAATTAAGGAAATCTGTAGTCTACATTGGTTGACGAAATAAATAAATAAAATAAAATCGTCGCCGTCGTGCTATTTTGTGACAAACGCCAATTTGGAAAAAACTGAGTTAGATATGCCAGATCACATGTCTTAATAATCACTACAAAGTGGCGTTTTCAAAAGGTTGATATTCTACTCGGTTACTAAGATATGGCTAGAAACGAGATGATAAATTGAAAGATTTGTACTTTAAATCACTTTTCACTGAAACTGAAATCCTCATTATAAGGAATCAACACTGCGCTGTAGATTGACTATTCTATATTTCGAAGCCTTAGATAAATATTTGAAAGGAAACTGCGATGGAATAAGTTTTTTGCGAATCCTAGTTTTTACTTATATATTTTTACCTTTATTATAATGATATTACTGCTCACCTCATGTTTCACTAACATTATTTGCGAACAATCTTTTGATAAATATGAGTACGTGAAGCTAGTTTCATACAATTAACATTGATCATGAAATATAATGAATTGTTAAAATTTTGACGGAAATCCATCTCTTTTGGGAGCAAATATATGCCAAATATCAAGCCTGAGTGAAAAAGTACTATTTTGGCGTACTCTACCCCCAACGACGGTATCTGAGCATGTATTGGACCAAATGCTGCGTGCATCTTCTATGGATAATTTACGTATCTCATATCTACAGTTACGGACTAAACAATAAGACCACTGCGAAGCTGACATTGCTTTTTGCGCTACTAACCTCCACGTTGTGATTAAAATGATGTCATCTAGCGACGGACACTAGTAATTATGAGTCAATGAGCATTACCAGGGGGTCGATGATATCATTTTCGAAAAAAGGAGAGATTTAGCCAAAAGAACTGGTAAAAGAGTGAATATCGTCTTCCGGAAGGACAGACAACATATTTCCAATGTTCGTTGCGATGCAAAACCACGTGTTGCGACTCGACGCTGTTGATACTTTTATCAAACAATGTTACATTCAAATCAGTATCAAAAATCACGGATGATCTGAAATAATCAGTGTCATCCAGAACTCTGTTGATAGGTGCCCAGAGAAATTCTTCTAGAACTGTAGACCTGGAGACTCAACTGTAGTTTGCCAAAGAACAAATAAAGTAGATTGGTTTCGAAATTTAAAAAAAATAACAGGACACTTTCTGGCCATTTGAGACAAATGTGTAAAATAGTTGGATTTGATGGAAACGATTGGTTCGAAGCTCAAAAAATACTGAATGTTAGTCACAATACATTCAAACATGGAAGGGAGAATATTATAGTTGGTTATTGTTTCTCTGTGTTCCTTATGCTGAGTGGAAAAAAATTCTTTGAAATGTCTGTTTATCCAAGATAATGAACCGAATAATACCACTCATACGGTAGATGCCCGTACCATCTAATTGACACTGGAGAACCGCGAAATAAAGAAGTATACTGTAGAGATATCTTAGAAGTATGGTCCACTATCTTAACTACTACAGGTCGCACTGTGGCGCGTCAATGTCGAGTAGATTCCCATAATTAATAAGATTTATGAGCTGTATTAGAAAATACTAATGATAGAATCTTCAGATCACCTCCTTGTATTAATTGTTAACAGTAGTGCTGTAAAAGGGACTTATTGTTTTGTTGCTAATTTTGCGAAGTTAAAAGATATTTTCTATTAATTTTGATGTAAAGGTCTTGTAGTTTTCCCTGTTGCGAGAGGTCATTTGCAGTAGTGTCCTTTGAATTACTGGACATAACAAGTTCATTATTACACATATACACTAGCGCCACGTTGCAACAGCTTACCGAACTAAAACGTTTATCATCCACAAAGCCATTTTCTTTTAGACGACTTTGCTGAAGACACGAACTGTGTAGGCCAGTGATTCTCAACCTGGGGTCCGCGGACCCCTAGGGGACCGCGAAGTCGTTGCTGGGGGTCCGCGAAGAAAAATATATTTTCTGAGTGCATATTGAAATTTCAGGTCTTGCTTCCTAGCAAATTGAAAATAACATTTTGATAGCAGGGTCCGCGGCAACCCAGTGTGATTTCTAAGGGGTCCGTGGTATGAACAAGGTTGAGAACCACTGGGTTTAGCCACCACCGAAAAATCGATGTGACTGTTATTCTGAATTTGGATACTTCCGCCGGGGCTTCCTGAACCGATGATGGTGGCCAATGTAGCCAAAGAGCCTTTGAATGACTGTTAGTTACCTAGTACTATAAATCCAAGCAGATGTGGCCACATTTTGGAAAAAATTTCATTCATTGCAGAATTTATTAAAATCGACATTTTCTGCGTGATCGTACTCATCACCCTGTAATTCCGGAACCGGAAGTCGGATCCATTGGAAATTCAATAGCAGTTGATGGAGACGTTGTACCTTTCATTTGAGACTAAGTGTGTCAAAATCGGCTCAGCCATCTCTGAGAAAAATGAGTGACATTTTTGGTCACATACACACACAGGCCCACATACATACAGACATTTGCTGTACTCGACGAACTTAATCGAATGGTATTGGTCACTCGGCCCTCCGAGCCTTCGTTAAAAAGTCGGTTTTCAGATCAATTGCAATACCTTTCTATTGAGAAAAGCAAACATCAATTTGAAATGATCCGATCCGTTTTTTATGAAAATCCCGCCAACTTGAAAGTGCATTAAGGGAGGCTTTGAATTTGAGTGTTGGTTGCGGTAGAACTGAAAACAAATTAATAATTCAATTTTTTTTGGTCTTTTGGCTTAAGTGCCAATACCTTATTTAGGACTGGTGGTATCCAACGGGGAAAAACGATCGGAAATGGTGAGTGAAGCTAAGCAATCATGTGAAAAAAAATTCACCACCCAGAGGCGAGACTCGAACCCGCAACCTTTGAGACTCCGGCCCAATGCACTAACCCTTATGCTATCCCTGGGTATGGTGACATCCCAGAAAGAACATATGATTATCCCACTGGCGACGGTGATCGTACCCTGCCTGCAAAGCGAGGAATCACACACAACGGCAGCTGATCACCCCAACACATTTGATCTATTTAATTTCCCCGCTAGATACCAAGGCCCGGGTTTTTATAATCGTCTGATGTCTAATTTTTTAGTTCATTACCCATCGTACTTCGGTGGGTGACAGAGCTAATGAAGACTGTCGATTTTTGGTCCCTTGCCCAGTGAACAGAGGTATGACGGGAGCGAACCCGCCCGTTCGAATTAAACTAATAATTCAATTTTTTTGGTCTTTTGGCTTAAGTGCCAATACCTTATTTAGGACTGGTGGTATCCAACGGGGAAAAACGATCGGAAATGGTGAGTGAAGCTAAGCAATCATGTGAAAAAAATTCACCACCCAGAGGCGAGACTCGAACCCGCAACCTTTGAGACTCCGGCCCAATGCACTAACCCTTATGCTATCCCTGGGTATGGTGACATCCCAGAAAGAACATATGATTATCCCACTGGCGACGGTGATCGTACCCTGCCTGCAAAGCGAGGAATCACACACAACGGCAGCTGATCACCCCAACACATTTGATCTATTTAATTTCCCCGCTAGATACCAAGGCCCGGGTTTTTATAATCGTCTGATGTCTAATTTTTTAGTTCATTACCCATCGTACTTCGGTGGGTGACAGAGCTAATGAAGACTGTCGATTTCTGGTCCCTTGCCCAGTGAACAGAGGTATGACGGGAGCGAACCCGCCCGTTCGAATTAAACTAATAATTCAATTTTTTTGGTCTTTTGGCTTAAGTGCCAATACCTTATTTAGGACTGGTGGTATCCAACGGGGAAAAACGATCGGAAATGGTGAGTGAAGCTAAGCAATCATGTGAAAAAAATTCACCACCCAGAGGCGAGACTCGAACCCGCAACCTTTGAGACTCCGGCCCAATGCACTAACCCTTATGCTATCCCTGGGTATGGTGACATCCCAGAAAGAACATATGATTATCCCACTGGCGACGGTGATCGTACCCTGCCTGCAAAGCGAGGAATCACACACAACGGCAGCTGATCACCCCAACACATTTGATCTATTTAATTTCCCCGCATAAGGGTTAGTGCATTGGGCCGGAGTCTCAAAGGTTGCGGGTTCGAGTCTCGCCTCTGGGTGGTGAATTTTTTTTTTTTTTTCACATGATTGCTTAGCTTCACTCACCATTTCCGATCGTTTTTCCCCGTTGGATACCACCAGTCCTAAATAAGGTATTGGCACTTAAGCCAAAAGACCAAAAAAATTGAATTATTAGTTTAATTCGAACGGGCGGGTTCGCTCCCGTCATACCTCTGTTCACTGGGCAAGGGACCAGAAATCGACAGTCTTCATTAGCTCTGTCACCCACCGAAGTACGATGGGTAATGAACTAAAAAATTAGACATCAGACGATTATAAAAACCCGGGCCTTGGTATCTAGCGGGGAAATTAAATAGATCAAATGTGTTGGGGTGATCAGCTGCCGTTGTGTGTGATTCCTCGCTTTGCAGGCAGGGTACGATCACCGTCGCCAGTGGGATAATCATATGTTCTTTCTGGGATGTCACCATACCCAGGGATAGCATAAGGGTTAGTGCATTGGGCCGGAGTCTCAAAGGTTGCGGGTTCGAGTCTCGCCTCTGGGTGGTGAATTTTTTTTCACATGATTGCTTAGCTTCACTCACCATTTCCGATCGTTTTTCCCCGTTGGATACCACCAGTCCTAAATAAGGTATTGGCACTTAAGCCAAAAGACCAAAAAAATTGAATTATTAGTTTAATTCGAACGGGCGGGTTCGCTCCCGTCATACCTCTGTTCACTGGGCAAGGGACCAGAAATCGACAGTCTTCATTAGCTCTGTCACCCACCGAAGTACGATGGGTAATGAACTAAAAAATTAGACATCAGACGATTATAAAAACCCGGGCCTTGGTATCTAGCGGGGAAATTAAATAGATCAAATGTGTTGGGGTGATCAGCTGCCGTTGTGTGTGATTCCTCGCTTTGCAGGCAGGGTACGATCACCGTCGCCAGTGGGATAATCATATGTTCTTTCTGGGATGTCACCATACCCAGGGATAGCATAAGGGTTAGTGCATTGGGCCGGAGTCTCAAAGGTTGCGGGTTCGAGTCTCGCCTCTGGGTGGTGAATTTTTTTCACATGATTGCTTAGCTTCACTCACCATTTCCGATCGTTTTTCCCCGTTGGATACCACCAGTCCTAAATAAGGTATTGGCACTTAAGCCAAAAGACCAAAAAAATTGAATTATTAGTTTAATTCGAACGGGCGGGTTCGCTCCCGTCATACCTCTGTTCACTGGGCAAGGGACCAGAAATCGACAGTCTTCATTAGCTCTGTCACCCACCGAAGTACGATGGGTAATGAACTAAAAAATTAGACATCAGACGATTATAAAAACCCGGGCCTTGGTATCTAGCGGGGAAATTAAATAGATCAAATGTGTTGGGGTGATCAGCTGCCGTTGTGTGTGATTCCTCGCTTTGCAGGCAGGGTACGATCACCGTCGCCAGTGGGATAATCATATGTTCTTTCTGGGATGTCACCATACCCAGGGATAGCATAAGGGTTAGTGCATTGGGCCGGAGTCTCAAAGGTTGCGGGTTCGAGTCTCGCCTCTGGGTGGTGAATTTTTTTCACATGATTGCTTAGCTCACTCACCATTTCCGATCGTTTTTCCCCGTTGGATACCACCAGTCCTGAAAACAAATACCAACTGAAAGTTGGTATTTGAAAATGAAAAATCGCATCACAGATCATAATTCATGAAAAAAATATATATAAAGACAAGCATCCGACGGGAATGTTAAATTAATAATTACCCTGCATAATACACCCCATATAATAATCTAGTTCACCGACGGTCGAATACAAATATTATAAATTTCAGAAAATTCTCCAAAACGTTTGAACCTGCGTGTAGAAAATATATCATCTTCTACCAAATTTAGATGGAATTTAGAAATGTAAGATTGTTGTGCACAAATATTAGTTCAAAATGTCTCACTTTTCCCTATATCATCATGATGAGCAGAATATGCGTATATGTACCGAATAAATTCAGCTAAGACCATATTTCACAAAACCCACATTTTTGGCCAGGCGATACAATATTGCAATGTCTATAAAATAAATATATTCTCGGTATCGAAGTAGTATCACCCAATACTTGCATTTATAGATGAAATGAATTTGACGTTCGTTGCTGTTTTTACGTTTTATCCTTCGAAACTCTCGTGTGCAGTTGTTCACTATGGAATATTCCGAAAGACATCATGTGATACTGATGAAACTAATAAAACTAAGATTCAAGACAAACAAAAGATGCAACCTGCTCCTGTCTGATACGTATGAACCTGTTTTCTGATCAACGTACCTTGAATGTCTGGCTTGATTTTTGCACATAACAAAAAATGAAAAAAAAACTTGTTTTGCTCCCATTCTCAACATCGCGCGACATTGTGAATCCATTTACAGGAAAAATGAAATGGACTGGATAGCGAATCTCATGTTTTAAATTTCGATTGCATATTCGCTGTGCCCTCTTAGCTACTATGTTCCAAAGCATTTAATATAAAAACACACCCGACTAGTGTCTGTCCAATGTACCCTTGTGACTGCCCAATGTACCCTTGTGACTGCCAAATGTACCCTAGAAGATTAAAACGAGTTAATGACAACAACGTTGCATTTGTCGGACAATGGACGTGAGAAACTTTCTTAGAAATGGTGCTTGCAGTCAATAGTGCTGAGAAAGTGTTTCCCCTTCTACTATTCACTGAAGAGAAATGCGCATCTTTCTCATAAAACACCTAGCTCGGAAGTCACGCTCGATCCAATTCAACGATCTGAGTTTTCACTTCAAACGTTGATGGGCTTCGTAAATACGAAACACATTATCAGGTAGGCAGCAAAAGCTGCTTCAACAAAAGCCGGTAGTGGGAATGTGTTCGATCTTTTTTGGGTCATCATTTTGAGGCGGCGCAAAGAATTTAGCAAACAGACACGCGAAAAATTATTGCGAATGTGATGCTATTAACAAAACATTGCGCATCCCGCGTTCTTCGCGGGTACAATCATATCTTATTTAGGAATTACGGGTAAGCGAATAAAAAACATATAGAATCGGATAATTGTTGTTTTTCCAGAAATTTGTAGCTACTTCGCTGCTGACTTCTACAGTACCGAACAATTGCAGAAGAGAGATTCGATCAACATTACCCTACACCACAGGCGATATTATCAAGCTGGCCATTTTGAACGCTCGAGATAGTTTTTGAAAGCATTGTGGGGTAATGAGCCTATTTGGACCCTATCAGGGAGGGTGCAGCACTCGGCCTCCAATCGCTGGAATATCAATTTATTGGTTTCGTTCCGAATATCCGCCTCCGGTATAATATCAAAGATGAGCAGAAAATAGTGGACTACTCCAGATTGAGCCAGGCAAAACCTCGAATCGAGTGCCCCAATTTTCGTCCTACCATTTGAGCCAATGCGTAGAACAAAAATGATAAACTGCGCTCGAGCCAACGCACAGTGATTACCCTCTTTATAAAGGTCGACCAAAGCCCTAAAAGTTACCCAAATACGATGAAAATCGCACTTTCGAGTAATTTAGGTACGCTGAATTCATATTTGAAGGGTTTTGTTTTTTTAACTCAATATTTTGACACTTGGGGTAGCCTTAAAATTAAACATTTTTGTGTAAAGTGCACTCTATCTGATAATTCATCTTCAAAAACTGAAATAAATTATCAACAGAATACACGAAATTCATTTCCTAGAAGAACATTTTCCTTTTAGGGTGAAATATAGCATAGTGCGTTCGCATAGGCCTTCTGAAGGCAAGACAAGTTTCGGTTTCACTGTGTCTTATCGGCATAAACCGAACGTCTGCTCGGACGGGACATTACGTTTAACCAGTCGTTCGATTGAAACCCAAAGTGTTAGTTTTGGGGATTTAGCGTCAAGCCGGCGCTAATCTATTCCAACAAAAAGTTAGTGTCGATTTCTGATGAGACGCACCCATGACTAATAATTCTCAAGTGTTATGCACAACAAGCGATCTTTCTGTTTGAAAAAAAGTAAATCCACTTTTGTGCATGTCTGAGAGAGCGAAGAAAGACCTTTTAGATAACTATCGAACGGTTCGTGTAAGCCCAAATAGACTACATATGAAACCCGTCTGAACATGATTGTAATAGTAACTAAAAAGATATAGGCTCGGTATAATAGCAGTTTTTATGCCGTTTTGCCTTTCTTATATAAAGAAAGGCCATGCCATCACTTCAAAAATCGACACTTCAAGCGAGGCCCGAAGGGAGGAGTGTTTTATATCCTACAATTAAGTTCATCGAGATTGGAAAATGTCTGTGTATGGGTGTATGTCATTTAAACTCACACAAGTTTCTCAGAGATGGCTGAACCGATTTATGCAAATTTAGTTTCAAAACAACGGTATCCCGAGCAAACAAGCCCATTATACACCCATGCTCATGGGGTTTGACATGGGTGTTTGAAATGGGTTCAACCCATGAAAACACCATCACCATGGTCCGGTAGATCCCATATAAAATACCATATGTTGGTGTATTTATGGGTTATTGAGACCATTTTATGGTGTCTGGATGGTTGTGAATTTTGGCACGGACCATGTTTAAGGTCTTTTCAAAGGGCTATGTGGTGTTTGAACCCATGAGTATTTGCTCGGGATAACTCTCCAAACAAGCTGATATTAATTTTTCAGTTGATTCAACTTATCAACTGAATTTTCAGTTGATCCGAATTCCGGTTCCGTAATTGGGTCATTGAGCTATATATAGTTTTCCGTTCCATTCGATAAATTTTAGGTCCAATATACATAATAAAATTTCGTTTTGATACATAAAAACGATTTTTTTTAAATAAATCTTACGTAAACATAGACAACGATACATAGGAAAACTGTGGTTGTTTCGTTATTTTCTGACAGGGCATCCTTTGTCGTGAAATTCGATATGTCAAACGCTTCTGATAGTGTCAAATAAAGACTGTCAACATATTTCTTTATTTTAATTTTAAATTATATTTTCACGTTTCCTGAGCTGGAAAAAAATTTAAGGGTTGTGTACAAGACACGACCACGATGACATTAAAAATGCAGCCAGTTTTATGAGCAAGCAACATTATCCGTGGCCAAATTAAAACCCCTTAATGCCATCGACTGTTTCAGAACTACACACAGGCATGCTATTCTTCACTAGAGATAATTGTTGAATTTTTAAATTAAAATCGATAACCTGTAGTATGACAAATTCAAGTTTTAAAAATTATTCAAACCCACGAAATGGGAACATAAATTAATGATGCTCACAAACAAAATCTTATATCTATCTTTGAATACCTGCTATCAAATTAAATGTTTGCAAGCACGATAGAAAAATAACTGGTCATAACTCAAACTATTCGTAAACGAAGAAAGTTTAACATATGTATCTTTATATATTCGGTGGTTTAATTAACATTAACTCTGAAATGTTCTATATTTGGAGTCCATTGGTGGAATCCTGAAAAGGACTATTTGTGGAATCCACAAACACGCGTGCTATGGAATGAAAAGTACTAAACTAACTAAGGGCTTTTAAAAAAAATAACATGCAGAATGGAACAATCAGTCAGCCGCAACAACGGTTTGCCGTCTCTTCCAGCCGGGCGCTACTTACATCGGATAAATAATTAAAATTGGAAAGAAATAAACAACCTTCCCCTTCAACAGATAATTTGAAATACTGATAGTTTGAAACGTGACATCGGCTTTTATCACTTTCGCATTGTTGATGGAAGGACTGCCTTCATGCAGAATAACGAACAAAAATTTGCGGATTCTTTTTGGTACGGCTTTCGCTAGTTGGCAGTGTTGCCACATCCTCCAATTTTCTGAAACATTGCAGAATTTTGGATTATGTTTCCGAAAGATTATCTTTAATAAATCACAGGTTTTCACCAATTTCAGCCTGGAAATGTACTTTAAGTAGCTGCACATTTTTGTATTGTTTCAGAAGGATAAATTTAAACAAATAACAGATTGTTGCAAATTTCAGATTGCTTGCGCGTATGCAAGCAACAAATAACGAATATAAACTGCGCAATTGGATTATCGCTGTCAATGATTGGAAATATTCAAATTCGTTCTTCATTGTTTGTTATAGACCTAAAAGGGCTTTTAATTTAACCAATTCATGCCCATGTTGTTTGTGGACAACAACGTTTTTAAACAGCTATAACTTTTGGTTGAGGCAAAATTTTCTCACAAAAACAAGTAAGGCTAATACATCTGACTATTGCCTTTCATTTGAGTACTAACAGTTACAAGGATTAGCTCTAGAACTGAAGTTATTGTGATTAGTCTGATTGGATTCCGATGGAGTAGTGCTGCCAGGGACAGTTTGCGTTGACGACGGAAAATGAATTTTTCATATATCTTCGTAATGTTTCAATATTATTGAAAACTGATGAAACTTATCAATTTAGACTATCTTTGGCTACGTTTTCCACGCATTTGGACTATTGTAAATATTTTAAGAGAATTGTATTGAGCATTGTAAGGTAAAAATTGAGCAGCTTCTAGCACTGCAGAGGAAATACCGATCTTTTTGAAAAATGGCTTTTTGTGTTTTTTTGACCGCACCGTTTTCAAGGAAAAATAGTTTTGAAAACCTTGCATGCACTAGAAAAAAGTTGGGCATGAAAGGGTTAACAATAACATGCAGAATGGAACAATTAGTTTCAACTGAGGTTTGCCAACTCTTCCAGCCGCGCTGTTTATATCGAATCACCCCCAGCGGTAGCAGTGATCAAATGCAGCACTCATCGCAGCGCATTGTCAACATGCATGATTGCTACTGCTGTTCTTTACGGCCCGTCTGTCAAAAAGAGCAACAACTGATTCAAACAGGCACACCGCACATTTATTTATAAATTTTCGTGTTCGTTTGAGTCACTAAGCTGCTCCCTATTGATGGCGCTGCCGGGGATAGATTGACTGATGTATGGAAGTTTTCACGTTTTCGAGATCTGTTCATTTTTGCTTGTTTTTCAATAGTGTACTATTGAAATACAAAAACACTATAGCAATAAAAAATAATTTCAGTTAATTCCGAATTGTTTGGTGATAAACAGACGGAAATCTGTTCATAAATAACAAAGTTATTAGCGTTCAAAATAGTGACGCAAAAACGTGACATCGTTTGATTTTAGATTTTAGAATGACACCCTGCCCCAGAAGTAAGACATTTTCAAAGTCAAAACATTGTTGTAATCAAAATCAGCTTTAACGATGTATATAAAAAAAGATTTTTTTCTCATTTAATGACCCAATTACGGGTTAAAGAGTGCTATCTTTTTTTTCGAGAGTTGTCCTACTGGAGCTGTAGAGCTAGGTTCTCGGAAGGGCTCCTCGTCAGAATCACATACTACAATTTGCAGGCGAGACAGACAATGTCGCCCACTAAAACTTTGATTTAGGCCAATTGTAGCGGGCCGTGATTCTGAATGTGATACTCATTGTACGGTTCAGGTATGGGCCGGCGTAGGGACTCGCGATGGCGTGTATCATCGCGAAGAGCTCGAGCATTTGTACGTTAACGTGTTCGATCGCGTGTGCGTTTATATGTAGCGTGTGCTAACGTGTATGTAACTTCGCGTGTATAAATTATATTTTATAACCGTGTGCCTTTCGCATATTTGCATGTGTTCTTGGATAAAAGAGTGTGAGATCTTCCATATCACTAGAGTTCTCGATGATGTCGCCATGGAACGTGTTTTCTAGTGGATATGAGCTTTATTTTTTGATTGGTCCTACTGAATGTATGGACCTGAGTTATTAGGACCGAGAGTAATGGTTTCCGGACGTGACCGATTCATGAGCGCGCGAAAACGGATGTTTGTAGGTTTGCGTTTGAGACAGTGTTTGAAACTTTGTAAGTGCTAAAACGTTCTCCTTATTACAGGGGTGTTAATAAGTTTGCGCGATCGCGAACGTAGGTATGCGTTGTTAATCGCGAAGGGCTTAAGTGTTCGTATGTTAACATGTTTGCCATGTGTGCTCGCGTTCATGTGACTTCGCGTGTACAAGACTGGATTTTGTAACTGTGTGGCCATTCCTATATACGCATGCGTTCTTGGATGGGCACGCGGACCTTCATTCTGATAGTTTTCGGTGTACAATTCACATTCTGACAGGGAGTAAGTTACCCCATATCACTAGAGTCCTCGGTCATGTCGCCATGTAACGTGGTGTCCAGTGGATATGAGAGCTTTCTTTTTTTTAATTGTTCCAATTGAAGGCGTGGACCCAGTCTGCTGATATGGATAGGATAGAAACATCCGGAAGTGACCGATTCATGATCGTGCGACCACGGGAGTTTTTAGGTTCACGCTTGAGACCGCGTTTGAAAATTTATGGGAGCTGAGACATTCATTTAATTACCGGGATGTTATCATGTTACGACATCGCGGGTGCAGCTGCCGTGGATGGTCGCGAAAAGTTCAAGCATTTGTATATCAACGTGTTTGTCACTGTATAATTTCGATTTTATAATGATGTAGTGTGTATTCTTGTTTGATCGCGCGCGAATCGTGAGTATGATGCTTAATTTTTTGTGTATGGTACAGATGGTAGAAGAGAGTTCGTTTCCCATATCACTAGAGTTCCAGGTCATGTCACCATGGAACGTATTGTTTAGTGAATATGAGCGTCACTTTTTTATTGGTTCAACTAAAGACATTACTTCAGACTGCTAGGACCGAGGTAAGATTTCCGGACGTGACCATTTCACGATCGCGCGTGTGGTGGGTTAATGTTTGAGACCGCGTTTGGAAGTTTAAAGATGCTACGTTTACGCTTACGGGTTTTTTCACGTAGGCGAAATAGCGGGCGTAAGTATGTGTGGATTATTGCAATTGCACGGTCGCGTTTGTGGCCAGGTTTGTGTTATAGCGAAGGCCCCGAGCGTTTATTCCTATACGAGTATAGATAGCGTATGATAGAGATCTATATCTATGTTATATCTTATATCTTATACAGTAGGATTCCGTTTTTGGCAACAATATTTTTTTTCAGTTGCCAAAACAGGATCCGTGCCAAAAATGGAACCTTACTTTAAAAGCTTTTATTTTCAATTTATTACATCATAAATGTTACAATAACAGTAATTATATGAACATTTCAACTCGGCAAGATTTCAGTTATTTCAGTTAGAATTTGATGGCATTCAGTATATCGCTGATCGAAAATCTACAACCATGCGCATACATAATACTGACACCTCAATTATTCGATTCAACAAAGCTGAGAAATAAGTTTCCAAATATGCACTGCTATTATCATACAATTTAGTGCATTCACTGGAAGGTTAAGTAGGGAAGATCTTTTGAGTAAGTAAATTTTATCATTTATGGTCATTACATTACATATACTAAATACACTAAATACGCGTCGGTTTCTTCCTTCCGGAAAGGAATCGAAAGTTTTACTGTAATATTAAAATCTAATTGATACAAACATTGCATTAAGGCGGAGCTGGTTGGTGGAACGATGACCTCGGAACACGTCTGGCGCTGTACACGAAATGGGTTATCGGAAAGTCAATTGAGCTAACACCCACCTAAATCCATGAACCAAGTTATTTGCATTAACATATTTAAACATATGCAAACATCTTTATTCTGTAAATCACTACTAGGGGAGATAGGATTAACCATCCTACACAACACACTTTTAAGCACCTGACAATTTTCGCTGGTGCTGATTCGATTGAGGGCAGTCTTGGGACGCTTTGATGTTTTCAGCATCTAGAGAATTTTTTATGCTCTTTCCTAGTGGTTCTGTCCCATGCCAGGAACCTAGGACCAAAGGAGTGACACTAACCCTCTTAGCAAAGTCACTCCCAACGATTTATCCAACCCCCATCAAATTGAAACGGTTGTGTACAGGTGTCCACGTTTCTTCCTTGTTCAAGGTTCAAAATAATCCGTTGATTAAATTATTCATTGAATGAATAATTTGATTGCCGTATAATTTTGAATCATCTTTTTTTTGTACGCTGCACAGTTGGCATGGCCGCTTTAATGCTTGTGTCATATTCAATATGTGCCACAAACATTAATGACAAGAAAATTTGTAGACGAACGTCTGAAATTTTCCAGGATCCCTACATGTATTTTCTGTGTATGTGTAGACTAGACTAGACTTTCATTAAGTTACTTAGTGGTTTGTTACCTAGTCGGTTCCCACGGTAAAAATGGACAAGTCTGTCTATGCCAAAGGACATGCTGGTGAACTCGAGTGATTCGTAGTTATGCTGCCTAAGCTCGACCCTCATCAGCAGAAGACAAAAGTTAAGCCCGTACGATATTAAGCCTGTTCAAATGAGCCTGCCTTCTTCTAGTTTTCCGATCTGTTCACTTCACATCCTTGCTCTCACTTGAGTACTATGGCTCTAATTTTTATAACTTTCCGTACCCAGCAATCTCTAGCTAACTGAATGTCGTTAAAATGTAAAAATTTGTTTACAATGTTATTTCAGCCATCTACATAAGACACATTCTTTCGCGACGTTTACAACGATTTGGCGAATCTTCATTCGACAAATATGTCATAACTTTATCAAATGAACGCCTACATTAAAACTTATTACAGATTCGGAAAGTAGAAAAAAATTCACGAAAGATTCAATCAACAAAAACTGAATATACTAGAATTTGTTGATTCGACTTTTATTGAAATACGTTGAAAGTTCTAATTGGCGCGTTGTAACAGCACGTTACATTATCGGTCATAAAACAATCCTCTTCCAGTATATTCAGTTAATGTTGGTTGGATCTTTCGTGCAATTTTGTCTACTTTCTGAATCCGCAATATGTTATAACATATTTATCGAATGAAGATTCGTCAAATTGTTTTAACTTAACGAAAGAATGTCATAACTTTCTAGAACATCAGAAACGTCATGGTTAAAAACTGTTTTCAGGGAGTACTTCACTAATAACGCTCTATACCTCGTGAATGACGTTGATGTCGCCGCAAAAAAATCTTCGCGATAAGTTATTCTACAACTTTACTGAAGTAGTTTTCTATCTGAATTACTGAAGAAAATAATTTTTGTAGCTCACTATTAGGAGGATCAGGGGAATTAATCAATGATGTAATGAGACAGAAGGAGGAAAAAGTTCATTCCCAGAAACTTCCTCAAAAACATCACATGGTTAAAATTAATAGTTTGGGCGCTACCAAGAAAGCCCCCCTTCTTGCTATTTGGGACCACTGTGCGATGCTTTGCTGCTCACAATATTTTTAACCCAACATGGTTTCAAACTATGTAGGCACACATAATTTAAAATAACTCGCAAAATTGAACTAGTTACTCTAGTGCTTGGCACCCAACATATATTAGGCTTTCATTCAGCATTTCGTCTTCTAAGATAGATATTTATATACAACAAACATTACCACATTTCAGCAATATAAAATCCCAATAGCAAGATTGACTACATACACACAAAATACTTGTCTAGTGCACACAATTATCGTTATTCACTTCCACAATAATTCATTTTTTTGTTTTTTTACGCATACGTTTTGAAGCGTCGTTGAAATAACATTAAATAATAAGAAAAACGATTCAGTCGCCAAACAGAACAAATCTGCCCATGAGAAAACGTATGCATCATCAATTTCTTCTTTCTTAAGCCACTTTGACATGTTATATTGCTTCTGCCTGATGTTACTCTTCATGCATCACTTTCACTTATAATTTTTACTAGATTTCTAGCGCACTTCGTGGGCTTAATTTTTGCTGAAAAGGCAACATTCCACATTTGTACATTAAATCGCAATGAAACAAATTTTTCCACTTTGCATTTGAAGATATATTTAATGGAGTCCTTACTCCAGCGGTTCAAAAAGTTGGTATTAAATTCTTTCTTCGTATGTTAACGCGAACTAAAAACGGGCGCAACCGATTCGAACGAAGTTTACTCACACACTGCGCGGCCAGTTGAACCTTACGACGGAGAATGACAGCGAAGCAACATTTTCATTCATTTCGCTCGCATAACGCCAAAAGCAAGCACCGAATTCGACTGAATGGAATGAGGTGAGCCTAAAGCTCATCATGTCATTGTGTGTACAAAAAGCTCTCTTGCAAACCGTGTGTGTTTGATAGGTTGACCAGGTTATCGGTTATTGTAGTATTGAAAGGTGAATCGTTACGTTTGAACCAATGACATGGTTTATATAATATTGTATATACAATGTGTTTGGTTCATGGTTAAGAATCTCTTGAGGGAAAGAATAATATTCATCTTAGCACCTCTAATATTCCTCGATTTGAACACATTAGTTAGAGCTTCTTAAAACTCATAAAATATGCTTTCGAATGCAGTTCTCTTGGATCTACTTAACAGTTGAGAAAATTATTTAGTAAATAATCTCGTCCTTTCGTTTTATTTGTTTATTGTAACCCAAAAATGTGTATGGTTACATTTTTTCGCAAGATTTTGTTGGGCATTTGAGAAAATTTCCAGCCGATTAATGTCCTAATATCCAGAGCTATAGCAACGTAAGCGGCAAGGGGTCTTTTTCGGTCGCACCATGCATTTCTCTCATACTTGAAATATATAGTAGAAAGAAAAGAAATTAAGGAATAATTAAATAAAAAGCAATAAAGTGATCTATTTGAATAGTTCATACTGTGCTAATTAATACCGACCCGAAATTTCACTGCAGCAAATGATCACAATACAACGCGATCCTGCGTATGTATGTGTTGGCGGTTTATTACCCAGTAACCGGTCAGCGGCAATATCTGGCAATTTTTCCATCGTTTCGTAAAGTGTGTATCTTAGTTTTAAGCAAGAATAATAAATTCCAGGCGAATTTTTATTTATCTTTAGAGTCGGATGTGCCAAATTGATTTTCAAGAGTTCGATTTTTGGTACAAAAACTACAAAAAAAACTTAAATTTTACTTGTTTGATTTTTTGGTACAAAACTACAAAAAAAAAAACTTAAATTTTACTTTACCTTATTCTTACGAAGCTTCGTGAAGTGTATAATAATTATACAACGAATTAACCTTGGTTTTTAACAAGAATAATATATTTCAAGCGAATTTTTATTTTTCTTTAGAGTCGGATGTGCCAAATTGATTTTCAAGAGTTTGATTTTTGGCACAAAAATTACAAAAAAACTTAAATTTTACTTTATCTTATTCTTACGATTACGATGCTTCGTAATTTTGTATTTTAATTTTTTTTGTAAGTGTGTATTTTTCATACAAAGAATTAATCTTAATTTTTAGCAAGAATAATAAATTCCAAGGGAATTTTTATTTTTCTTTAGCGTCGGATGTGCCAAACTGATTTTCAAAAGTTTGTTTATTTTAAAAACAAATTTGGCAATTATTTCAAATTATTTGAAGCTTGAATTCGCAATATTTTTATATTCAATACTTCAACGAGTTAAAATGGATGAAACTCTCTGTACATTGATAAACCATTGAAATAAAACAAATTTACCAGTTAAAAAAGTTTACAGACTCCTTTTTGCCTTTCTCATATAAAGAAAAGTTATGCAATCGCTCCAAAAATCGATTTTCCAACCGAGGCCCGGTAGGCCCTTTCGATTAAGTTCGGCGAGATCGCAAAATGTCTGTGTGTATGTACATATGTGTGTATGTATGTGTGTTAAGAAATGTCACTCAATTTTCTCAGAGATGGCTGAACCGATTTGCACAAACTCAGTTTCAAATGAACGGTATAACGCTCCCATAAGACGCTTTTGTATTTTTAGTTGATCGGACTTCCGGTTCTGGAGTTACGGGTTGAAGAGAGTGATCACACAGCAAATTCTCATATAAACTGGTAACCCTATGATGTTCAAATGATATTGGCGATTCTACGTTGAAACCGCTCACAGATAGCGCTGGAAGCAAAGTGTTGCTGATTTGATTCGGTTCTGTCATAGTGCATATATTTTCTGTAAACATTGGTAAAAAAATAACTTTTAATCACCAAATCACAGATCAATTTGTTGATAATTGTTTATGAAAATGATGGAAAACCATCATTTTATAAGATGATGAGTAAACATCTTGCGGAAAGGTTGTAAAACATAGTGGTTTCTAATATTATTCGCAGAGCTATATGTGTGCTGTTCCAAAATGTAATTTGTTGAGCATCGTAGCCGCCGCAACATCATTTCCAGTTCCTCCTAAGTTAAGCTAAACCTTCATGAGATAGTGTAAATTCATGCAACTCTCCGGATCACGCGAGGAAAGAATATATCTGGCTAATAGGAAAGTGTCAGCTTTGTATCATACACAGCCGATCCTTCTCTCTGATAGTCTTCACTGAATCTCCTACGTAGTCCAAAATATGAAGGAGTTTGACATTGGTACTGATTGGGTCTCGGTTTCAAGTTGGAACTTTATTTATGGAACGATTTTTGATAACCACAATAATACCCCGAATACATTTCGAAGAAATGTATGAGCCAAATAGTTGCAAATGGCTGTAATTTTAGAATAATTGCAAATAAAACTAAATTTCTTACTCGTTTCATTCATATTTTGGCAGTGGTAAGCTTTTTCGGAGAAGAAAATGAAGTTTTTGTTGTAAGCTACGACTCACTTGCGGGTGAAAAAAAGCAAACTGTATCACTTTACCAGTTCATGAGCTGAATCATAGGTGTCGCATGACTAATTTTGGTTTTGCCGCAAATCGCCAATAATACATATTCAAATACGTTCAACATTACTTGGATTTGCGGGACGAGATCACTAATAACCAATTGAAGTAGTTTTGACCACATTGGTCACCTATGACGGATCATGATGCCCCCAGGGAACTCGCCAAGTTCCCGATCTAATATAACCCCTATATTCCAGTGAACCCTTAACCGATGTTTACAAACTTGATTTCAAATGAAAGATATAAAGGGCAAACACGAAATTATTGCGACACATTCAACAGGGCATAACTTTTTTACCATTGGGTAAAAATCAACCACATTTTGCACACTTTCTCATTGATGTGTATTGTTTACATGCTGTCAAACTCGAAGTCGTGTTTTTCGATTCAACGAAAATGGAGGTGAACCAACGCGAGTCGAGAACAAATTCTTTCCAAACACCTGGAATTTCCTGACCTGTCGCACCGGCAGTTGGAAAAACTGTTGAACATTCACCATTCAACCGTCTCCAGAGTGTTGAAGCGGTTCCAGGAGCGGTTGACATTGGACCACGGCAAAGGAGCTGGAAGAAAACCGGACCGGTGAACAAAAAGACGGAGGGAAAGGTGAAGCGGATGATTAAAGCAAATCCAACGTCTCAAGCCGTGATTTGGCTAAAAAGATCGGCATGTCGCAAAGCTACGTCCAGAATGCAAAGAAGAGAGCTGGACTACATACATCAAGGTACAAAACTTCGCAAACCGCGATCAGCGGCAACAATCGACGGCTAAAACTCGGGCACGGAAGCTCTACGAGAAGATGCTGACAAAATATGGCTGCTGCGTAATGGACGACGAAACGTATATAAAAGCCAATTTTAAGCAAATTCCGGGGTTGAAGTTTTTCACCGGCGAGAGCAAGTTCTATGTGGACGACAAATTTAAGAAGAAGAAAATGTCGAAGTTTGCCTCCAAATATCTCATTTGGCAGGCCATCTGCTCTTGCGGACTGAGGAGTGAGCCTTTCGTGACAAAGACAAAGTAAATGGCAAGATATACAAATCTGAGTGCCTCGAGAAGCGTCTTTTGCAGTTCTTGCAGCAGCACGACGAAGCTCCGCTATTTTGGCCAGATTTGGCATCATGCCACTATTCTAAAAGTGTCCTGGAGTGGTATGAGGCCAATTCTGTCCATTTTGTTCCAAAGGACATGAATCCGCCAAACTGTCCGGAGCTGCGCCCGGTGGAGCAGTACCGGGCAATGATGAAGCGGGAACTTCGGAAGAGCAAGAAGACAGTCGAAGACGAGAAGGAAATGTTAAGAAAATGAAAAAAAAAACTAAGAATCTGGTACCGGATGACACTGTAAAGACTTTGATGGAGGGCATCAAGCAAAAATGCGTTCAAATTTTACACTCAAGGCTCCATCGATTCTTTTCTTTTGATTTTTGAAGTAAATATATGTATAAAACTACCCAAAAATTTTGGTTTGATTTTAAACATTATAAGAAAATTGGCATGACATTTTCGGTGTCGCAATAACTTCGTGTTCGCCCTTTAATACTCCCATTGACTGCTATTGAATTTCTTTCAGTTCTGACTTTTGGTTCCGGAGTTACAAGTTGGTTTTTGCGGTCTCATAGGAATTTCTCATATAAACCGGTACAATCGTAATACCTCATAGTAGTCTTCCCATGAACATCGATAAGTTTGCACCTGTGTACAAAATTTGGTGCAAGCGTTCAACCGCAAACTTACTTTGCCTTTGTGTACATGTTCGTCTCGAACACCGAACCCAAGCGAACGATGTGCAAACTTAGGTTTAAACACTGTGTACGTACACCGTGTGTACACTGTTCTTGCAGCAAATTGCAAGCTGAAAGCATGTAGTTTCCCGAGCCCAGATGGCGTTCTCTCGATTTTTGTCAAAAAGTGCATCAGCGGGCTTCTTGAACCACTTCGGTGAGTCTTGGTGCTATCACTCACTACTGGAACACTCCCTTCCTGCTGGAAAGCGGAATATTTCCAATTCACAAAAAAGGAAACAAATCTAACATTGACAATTATCACGGAATCTCGTGTTTAAGTGCAGTATCAAAACTATTCGAGCTGGTACATTGCAGACGACCAACACGGTTTTATGCCTAAACGATCGACAACGACCAACCTGCTCTCGTTCACAACATATGTACTCGATGGATTCGCTGACGGATTGCAAACCGATGCTATTTACATGGATTTATCTGCGGCCTTCGACAAAATCAATCATGGCATCGTAATAGCGAAGCTAGGCAAACTCGGTATTCATGGACAAGTACTGCGCTTGTTTCGTTCCTACCTCGATGGAAGACGATTCCAAATCAGCATTAAGGACTGTCTATCTACACCATTCTTCGCTACATCCGGCATCCCACAAGGAAGCCATCTCGGTCCAGTGATATCCTTCCTCTACTTTAATGACGTCAACATCAAATTACAAGGACCCCGCCTTTCTTTTGCCGACGACATGAAAATGTTTCGACAAATACGGGATAAAACCGATGCCGAATTTCTTCAGAGTGAATTGGAGAGCTTTAGTATGTAGTGTGATCTAAATAGAATGGTTTTAAACCCGAGTAAATGCTCAATCGTTACGTTCACGCGGAAACGCCATCCGAATCAGTTTAACTACCATCTCTTCGACTCGAGTATTCCAAGATACTCTAACGTCAAGGATCTTGGAGTCATCATGGATTCGGCACTAACGTTCAAACCACATACATCATCCATTGTGGATAAGGCATCAAGACAGCTTGGGTTCATCTTCCGAATAGCGAAAAATTTTAAGGACTTATACTGTTTAAAATCTCTTTATTGCGCGCTGGTTCGCTCAACACTGGAATATTGTTCTGCTGTTTGGAACCCTTACTACCAGAACGACGTCGACAGAATCGAGGCCGTCCAACGACGGTTCACACGCTTTGCACTCCGACATCTTCCTTGGCAAAACAGATTTCAGCTGCCGAGCTACGAAAATCGTTGTCACTTAATGCAGCTCGATACTCTAAGCATCCGGAGGGACTGCTCTAGAGCCCTGTTCATCGCGGACTTACTGTCTGCCAGGGTGGATTGCCCTACAATCCTCGGACGCCTCGATCTCCAAGCTCGCGTTCGAGCTCTCCGCAATAACTCTCTTCTGCGTGTCCCGTTCAGGAGAACCAACTATGGGCGCCAGAGCGCTGTTACCGGACTACAGCGTGTGTTTAACAGTGTGGCGATGGCTTTTGACTTCAACCTGACAAGGAATTCGATAAAAACTAAAATAATGTGTATTCTGAAATGTAATTAGTTTAAGTAACCACCATTGGGGCCAAGGGGTCTGTTGGTGACGGTACAACAAATAACCAGATAAACAGTATGTTTGGAACTATTTTAGTACATGATATGAGTCATCTTTTGACCACAAAATTTCAGTTGCATATTTCACCACATAGAGGGCTCCAACACTAAATTTTTATAGAAAAGAGATATAATATGGACATGTAAACAAGAATTACTGGAAAAGATTTGTTCTACAACTTTCAAGAAGACACCTAATTTCTATCTCTTTCCGCTAAGTAGTTAGCGTTGGTGTCTCTAGGTGGTGAAATGTAGAACTAAAAATTGCTAGTTAAAAGATGAGGCATAGTATGTTCCCAAATTCTTTCAAATATACTATTTAGCTAAACCCAACCAGTACGCAATAAAAAGTTCGTCGAAATCGACTACTGATACCATGTGCTAATAGGTCTCATGCAAAACTAACTCAGACATAACTTCATTAAAAATTTAATAACTTCTCCTAATAAGTTAAATTGATTTGCAATCTTCGACAAAGTAGACAATAAAATTATCTTTCTTATTATAATTTTCAGTGGTAAACTGACTCCTACAGTGAAAACAGCAGTTAGTGGGCTTCCTCCATGTAAATTTATCCAATTTGGCTCAAACGTGGAGCAGACACTCCCAGCGGGACTAGGAATCGGCTCAGGGGTAGCCCGAAGGGGGTTATTTTTTTCTTGTCACTCTAGCTTTCTGCTTCCACTCTGCAGTCTGCAGATTGCAGTTAAGGTTGTGGTTCGCTTACGCTAGGTGAAGTGCGCTGTAGTTGCGGTCGGCAGCACAAACTACTTGATATAGTCCATGTCGGTTTGCACTTTCCACAAAGTATTCTCGCCATCGTAGCACGTGCGCTACGCATAGTGCCTGAATGTCGACTATCCCTTGGCAATGTGAGTCTCGGATGATGCATTCCCTCTTGTTAAACGCCTCCCTCAATTTTCTCTCAAGATATTCCAGGTCAGTCCGGCCTCATTTTATGATGCCGAAGCTGTAGGTCAACGCGGGGACAGCAAACGCGTTAATTGCTCTGACCTTATTTCCCGCGTTCAGAAAAGAACTATGTCCCGAATCATCACGCCTTCGTCGATCTTGCAGCCTCCAGTGTCGACTAATCGCCATGGTAGTATCTAATCAGATCGAAATTTATCTAGACCAAACGTCATGCTGATGTCGTCACTAATCCTTTCGACTAGTTTGATGACTACACCCAGTCGATTCGTCGAGTCATCATAGATCTTAAAATCGTCCATGTAGAAGGGATGGGTAATCTCTTCCGGCGAGTTTTTTTATACCTTATCCGATAGCCATGCCCGATTCGATTGAGTTTCTTACTGAACGTTCTAGACTGCAACACGTCTTTCCCACTTCTGAACTGCAGAGTCGTCGTCTTCCTCTCCATCGCTTGCCGCAGGAACCTCACGGTTACAGGTTTAACTTTATATATCTCCAATACCTTGATGAGGAACGAGTGCGGTATGGAGTCGTATACTTTCTTGTATTCGATTTAGGCCATACTAAGGTTCCGTTGGTTACACACTACTTATTCAACTATGATTGCATCGATGATGGCTTGATCTTTGAAGTCATGTGTGTTTTTCTTGTATCCCTTCTGCTCCTCTGTTAGGATGCTATTCTGCTTACAGTGGGCCCATACGTATGTGGTGATGAAGGTGCTCATGATTTAATGCGGACTTGGTCTGTACTTTGATGGGTTGGACATGTTGCTGTCCTTGGGGAGATGAATTATAGTACCACGGGTGATTGAATCCGGTAATAAGCATGGTTCGCGTACACACTTAATTTTTTTCTGCCGAATCTCAGATTTTTTCGCAACTTTTGACGAAATCTCAACAACTGAGATCTCAGTAACAATTTTTTTGCTGAGATCTCAGTAAAAGTGACGTTTCATAGCCGAGACTCGAAAAATATTTCACTGAAAATCAGCAAACAAATCTTAATTTAGTGAGATATCAGTTTCTAAATTTATTAGCTATAAGGCTGATGGGAAATTGCCGAACCGAATTTAGTGTGTAACGCCCTGTTGAAAGTGCAGCCATCGTGGGATGTACAACGGTCACCTTAGCCGCGGTTGCCCTTCGCGATGTTGAACGGGAGTCTCCCAAATAGTGGCCCAAAAGCCAAACTTCTCATGGCTGATTTGGTCAAAGAAGTGTATCGGCCATTTTGATGACACTTTATTGCTGTTCTAGTGTGTCGAGTTTTCCCGTCAGCTGGTGAGCTCTCCACACGCGAAGCTCAGTAAGTGTAATGATCGCAGCCACATGACGACATAATTTCGCCGATCTTTTGTCGCCTCTGTACGTCAATAGCCTTTCAATAGCGGCACGTGTGTTCGAGATTCCGATGATATTGAAGCGGGTCGCCTCTACGTGTAAGTCGGTATCCTTCTTCCGGACACCACTGCAGCACAGAATACTATTGGCTGCAGATCTTCCAGGCTCTGCACAAATTCCAAGTACATCGGAAGAAGGTTAGTATTCATGATCTGAACTAAACTTAAAGGAATACTGCATCTTCGGGATCCTGGAGTGCGACATTGTGTCCATGCCGCGATACTGCGCAACCGCTTCGTCGATATTGAAGACCAAATCGCGTAGTAGCTGCTGATCAAGGGGTGTATCTTCTTGCAATGATTCTCTTTCTGTTCCTTTTTATTAACGACTAAGAATGAATCAATTTTTTTTTTGCTGTAACGAGCGAGACGGTGAAGGAATAATGTTTAGAAAAGCGTGGAATAGGGTAAAATGAGCAAGATCAGAATTTCCTAAAGACTTAACCCTTTGTCTTCTACCGCAGGAGTCAAGACCGTTTCGCTTTTCCTTAACTACTATGGCTCTTAATATTAAAGAAAGTACTTCTTGTCTTGCTCGAATGGTCCCTTGCTAAATGTATGTCATTGCAACATAAAAGTTAAATAGAGGTAGATTTTAGTAAAAAAAATGCGCCCCCTCACGTAAAACAGGATTGCTACGGCTCTGCTAATATCTTTTTTTTGGAGCATTATACAACTGTCTACAAGTAAAGCAGTGCGAAGTTAGTTCTTTTCACGGTATTTCGTAGTTTTCCCAAATGTTAAGGAACAAAATGTATCATTGCGATTATTCATTTGATGCTCCTTAACATGCTCTACAATTTGCTTTATGATGCTTTATCCTTATCTCTTTTCCTTTCGCTGCGATTTAATAGTAAATACAACATGACATCAACACAAATGCAGTTGGTTCGATCCGACACTCGAAGTGTAACAAAATTCAGGCCGTTCGCGTAGCTGTTGCGCAGTAGCACGACGAATGACAAAACCCCAAGAATCAATGTACAATGTGATCTGTAGAGAACCGTAATTGCATCTGTACAAGAAGGCGCCAGTATTCGATTACGTGCATTACGTGCTCGTGTGAATAGAAAGTGGTCAATGAAAGAAGGAACAGGAATCCAAAAAAATGCCCCGAAGCCCAAACGTGCTTGTCGCACAGCTAAGCAACCGCGTTAGCCGGAATGCACAACTTCAATTGCACACTCTGGCGACGACGAGGACACCGAAGAAGTAATTTGCAAGTACAAAACCAGGCGCAGCCGCTGAAAAAACATGTCTTTTCAACATTCCCTTCCATGGTTTCATGATTTTTCACATCATTTACTACCCCTTCATTGTCGTACCTAAATGACGTCAATAGATTGCATTTATTATTTGTGTTATTAATTTTTAAATAATCTGCAGTATTCATACTCTTCAAATAAAAGCTTAACTGCCGATTTTCTAGGTGTGTACATTGTTTTATTTACCCTCGAAATCGAAAAAAGCACCTTTCGCCTTACTGGATTTAGCTTTAAAAATATTTAGCCATGCATAAAATCATTATTGCCAAAACGTTGTGTGAAGTATTGTTTCTCTTTAGTTGGACACCCTATTATACTACAGCATAAAAACCGATGAAATACATTATAGCTAATCTAGTAGGCCTTTCTTGAAGTTTTTTCTACTGCGAGCTTCTCTAGTTTAGAGAACTGGATATTCTTTCTCTCGGCTTTCAGACGTCAACCGAGCAACAGTCGTTACTAGAACTGAGGTGGTTAACCAAAAGAAACATTTTCACTGGTTCTTCGAACCGGATTCGGGCTCGGCCTTAGTTGCAGAAATGGCGGATGGCGAAAACGAACTCGAAGGTATCATCGAAGAACCGTCTGAACCTTTAAGTCCGATGATCTACGTTATGCAATCGGAATACGATAGTATTACCGTGCAGAGGAATCATGCCGTATCCAGAATAACTAATATCATCAAGACAATAACAACTTTTCAAGATGATCGAATGACCCTTGAGACTCGACGTGATATGCTGAAGGAATACTACAAATCGAACGATAAAGCGCAAAGTATACTGGAGCAATGGAACCCCGAGGAAAGCCAGAATCGCGATGAAGTGAAAATTCATTATTATTATTATTATTATTATTATTATTATTATTTATTTATCAATATTATGCAACTTAAGACAAATGTCTTTCTAAATGTTACAATGTGTATGCTTGTCTGTAGAACGTGCGCAACAAAAAATTAAGAATACAATCAAAAGTCAAGTTTTTTAAAATATCAGATTTGGAATATAGCTAATTAATTAAATTAAATTAAATTAAATTGAATTATAGTGCTCAATACATTTTCTCTTAAAGGTAGCTGCAGATTGTTCAAAAGCAATATAATTTGGCAAATGATTCCAGTATGACACACCTCTAACAAAAAAGGAGCTTCCATATTTAGAAGTACGATGACGGGGAATCGTGAATTTTCTGGTTCTCGAGCTTCTGAGAGGCTGTATTTTGTCGATGAGATAACCCGGTTCTTTTACGGTCGTAAGCTTAAAAATAAACTGACAGCATCTCGTTTCTGCGAACTTATCAAACGGACAACCGATCAACTGACGATGTAAGTGGGAGACGCGGGAATATCTGTTGAGGTTGAAGACAAATCGCACGCAAGCGTTTAAGGCAACTCGCAGTCTCGATAGGGAATGCGCAGAAGCTTCTGTTAACAGAAAGTCGCAGGATATGAAATGGGGTAGAATCAAGCTTTTAAACAATTTAATCTTCATGCTTAAATTAAGAAATGAGGTAGTGGTACGTATTGTTCGGAGACAGGCATAAATTTTTCCACACTGTCCCAATATGTGCTTGTCCCAATCTAAATTGGACTGGATTGTAATACCCAAGCTGACAGCATTATCAACGAATACAACAGGGATGTTGTTGAGTATCAACGTAGGTTGTTGGTATTCTCGGTTATGGTGGGTGTTAATAAACAGTGCATAAGTTTTATTAACATTTATGGCCAACTTATTTCTTGATGACCATTGCGAAATTCTGCTGAGATCACTATTAATCAAATTTGAAACTTCACCAGCAGAATGGTCAGCACAGTCGAAATATAGTTGGACATCATCGGCAAACAGGTGAATACGACAGTGCTTGACTATGTTGGGGAGATCATTAATATAGAGTGAAAATAGTATGGGGCCTAGTATGGATCCTTGAGGGACCCCGGATTTTATGGGAAGGAAAGTTGAAAATGATCCATTGGAAAAAACTGTTTGTATTCGTCCGCTCAAATAGGATTCGATGAAGTTTGTTGCATGAACGGAAAAACTGAAATGCGTGAGAAGTTTGGAGCACATTATTCTATGAGATATTGTATCGAATGCTTTGGAATAATCTAAAAGTATTAAAACTACTGGTCGGCCGTTATCGATAACGATGCCTATGTCGTCGAGAATTTTAAGCATTGCAGTTTTCGTACTGTGTTTGGGGCGGTAACCTGATTGAAATGGAGTTAAGAATTTATTGAGTTGAACATGGTTACAAATTTGTGCCTTCAGAATTCTTTCGAAAACTTTCGACAAAGAACATAGAATGCTAATAGGTCGAAGGTTTTCAATGCTGTTAAGGTTTTTCTTCTTTTCTATGGGAATTATCTTAGATTGTTTCCAAGCTGATGGAAATTTACTGGTGTATACCATAACGTTAAAAAGGTGTGAAATTGGTTTAACAATCAATGGAGCAACGGCTTTCAAAAAATTTATTGGTAATTCGTCAAGTCCAACAGCATTGGAATGTACATGGAACATGGCCGAGACGACATCCAGTTCACTTATATTGCCAAAGTAGAACGGATTCTGTGGAGGATCTACATTGGGAGAATCGATACTGTTATCACAATTAGAAAAATTATTGGCGAATGAATGGTTAATATCTTCTACTGGAAAGTTATGTAACGTTTTGGAATTTTTCTGCCCAACCCCAATATTTTTAAGTTTTTTCCACATCTCGCTAGTCGATGTAATAGTGGCGAAATGATTTTCAAAGTACGATTCTTTAGCTCTACGTACATGCTTGTTAACAAGGTTACGTAGACGTTTGTACACATTATGATCATTCAAATCATTAGTCGTTTTCCATTTTTTGTATGCAATATCACGATCGATCATTACTCTGCGAATGGATTCTGTGAACCACGGATTTTTCTTTGGAGTAGGGTAAAAAGTACGAATGGGCACGTAGTCGTCATGAATTTTTTTCATCACGGAATTGAAAAAATTCAACAGGTCATCTGAGTCACTTTCTCTATAAAAATTGGTCCAATCGACAGAATAAAAAGCACTCGTCAGTCCCGGAATATCGATGGACGCATAATCGCGATATTGTACTATGCTAGGAGTAAGGTTTATATCAAAATCGAGCGAGGCAAATATGAGATCGTGATTTGATAAAACTGGAGCTTCTACCTGGTTGAAGAGTAATGTTTTGGAAACATCATTGGAGATAATCAAATCAAGCTGGGATGAACCGTTTCTGTGGAAATGTGTAGGTTCATTTCCAAGACTTGACATAGAATACATGGACAGTAGATTTGTCAACCTTGTTGTTTTATTACCTGTAAGATCCATCAGATTTGTGTTGAAATCCCCAAGAAGGTAAATGTATTTGTAATTCATCCCATGACTTGATAGTATGTCATCTAATACATCGCAGCAATCCGCATCCGGTGGATTGTAAAATGTAACCAGTAGAATTTTGTTTTCATTAATAATTATTTCTATCGCAATGAACTCGGTGTAAGCAGAACCAACTGTACCAGTGGACTTGTCGATTACATTATATTTTAAGTTATTTTTTAAGTAAATCAATAATCCTCCTCCCAATCTACCCTTTCTATCATGCCGCACGATGTTGTACCTTTCAACCGCAATAACATTATCGTTCGTTTTGTCGTTCAACCACGTTTCATTAATACAAGCTACATCCACCTTTGATAACTCAATAATATGGCGTAATTCATCTAGTTTGCAGAGCTTACGGGCGCAAATACTTTGGCTATTCATACAACATACTGACAACTTATCAGGTAGCAAGGCAGAACGCATAACAGTAGCAGGTAAAGACCAGCTCGTAGAGGTATGCCCTAAGGCATTGTCAGCCATTAAAGGAGTTAACAAAAGCAACCATTAAGAGAAAAAGTAAATTGAGCACATTCTTATTATCTAAAACATTTAAAATAAACAAATTCAAAACAATCATTCTTCAAATTTCAAATAGGCGACGCAAACTGTTCCGCATTTTTAATTTAACACATGTGTATAGTCACCGGTGTCGGTAGCGCACTCGTGATCAGCACCAAAAGAGTATTCATCAGCCGGCCTCAATCCAATAACAAATAACAGCAACAGCAACAGCAACGGCAACAGCAGCTAGCAATAGCAGCAACCACTCGAACAGACTTTCAGGAAGGAATCATAGGATTGCACGGGACGGGTGTGAAAGGAAAAAGAAAAACAAAATCAGGATAGGGTTAAATTTGTTGAGTTAGACGATTCAATCCGTATTCCGATGACAACGGTAACGAGCATAGAAATCGTTTCTCTGGACTGTGATCGCGAATTGTATTAGCAGAGCATACACTTTACCAGCAACTGGATCTCCTTTAACTAGCCGTCGTATATCGACGAGAGGAAAATTGTTTTCACTATACCCTAGTGAAATGCACCAAGTGCGGAAGTAATCGGACAGATTCGCTCCATGCACAAATGGAATTCCTGTGACGATGAGATCATTCGTTCGCGTGAGACGGTCCATAGCGATCGTGCAATCCGTTTTGTTTTTCTCAATCGATGCGGTGAGTTCTTTGAATGTTGTGTTATTTTCCTCTCGTAACTTGTCGAAATCACGAGTTATATCATCTCTCAGCTTCTCCATTTGGGTAGTGAGAGCGTTACCCAAGTTTTCGATGTCTTGTTTAGAGCTTCGCTGATAGGTGGAGAACTGAGATCTCATGAGGTTAGCGAGTTCGGTGTTACTCATGTCGTTAGTAGGGGTACGACTAGACTTTGAAACTGAGTTTCCACGAAGCCGTTTGGGAGCACTATCTTCATCTGACATGGTGAGTTGATGACTAAAGCGCGAATCACCGATACAAACCACTGTTCACACTGCTCGAATATAGCGTTGTTGTTGGTACAGCTCCAGAGCGAATAATTGCAGAAATATTTTTTCCTATTTGGCTTCAGTCCGTGGTTTTCTGAACAGGATAACACTGTCACTGATAATGCGGTACAAAATTTTTACACTGGCGAAAGTGGGTGACAACCCGATGGATAATAATCGCGTAATTACAACTTGCGTCGCGACAATCGATCTACGTACACATCATTCTACCACAGACAGAAGAAGACTGTCATTACATCAATGGTCTTACTACATTCGAACGGACAGTCGCATCCAAGGGCCGGGAAGACACGGGTTGTAATGCAGTCAGTAAGAACTCCGTGAGACTTCCTATTATTGATCTTCCAGTATTTTCTGGCCATGACGAAAACTGGTTGGAATGGTTCGATAAATTCAATGAATCACAAAACTACTCAATTGCCTATGATATGATCGAACAACGTTATAACAACCCAAAACTGCTGGTTCAAAAACACACGCGAGAATTGTTTGAATTGAGATCGGTAGAAGTGGAGTCAGCTGCGGAATTAAGAAATCTATATGATAATGCTAAGAAACATCTTCGCTGTCTCGAAAATTTAAAACAGCCCGTGACATCTTGGGATGCTATGCTAATCCACCTCATGGCAAATAAACTGGATCATGCCACCCGCAGAGAATGGGAATCGGTTGCGTCGGGAACAACACCGCCGCTGTGCAATCAGTTGGAAATCCGCGGTTGATTCCAACAACACATAAAAGAGGTTCAGAGCGGAAGTCAAAGCATTCACCACAACGAAGACAACCGGTTCTCAAAGATGTTGCATGTGTGGAGCCAACCATTTCATCGGAAGCTGCAGTCAGTACAGAACAAAGTCTATCAAGATCATCAAAAGATCTTCTTTGTGCTACAATTGTCTAAGACCTGGGCACAAAGTCGAGCAATGCTGGTGCAAGGGATGCATAAAATGCGAACGCAAACAGCATACGTCTATCCACCGCGAAAAATAGCCAACATGCTCTGTTGAATGCAATCAACGGAACAAAAATGAACACCGTGAGTAAATGTATAAAGGGAAATTGATCAATTCTTTATAATAATGCATTTGGTACAATAAACTATATTACAGAACTTGAAGGAGTGAGTTATATATTAGCCCAGACAATCCTACCTACTGCTTCCATACTAGTCGTTGCGACTAACGGTTCATCAGTTGCAAGTCGCGTGTTGCTTTATTCTGGGTCAGAGTCCAATTTTATTACCAACTCTTTTAAACGCCGAATGGGCATTAGAACAAATCGCATTCATTGCCGAGTAGCTGGATTCGGTCAGTTGTCACAATCGATTCACGAAAGAGCCGCGGTGTCATTTAGGTCACGCATAAGCAACTACCGCAATACGATTTCCGTGCTAGTAATAGACAGTATCACTGGATTTCTACCAACCAACTAACGTGCACATAGGCGATTGAGATATTATAGATGAGAATCTGGCCGATCCAGATTTTCACCTGAGTAGACCAGTTGATATGTTACTTGGAACTTCAGTAGTGTTCGATATCCTTCGTAGTGGAAATAGACAAATTGACGAGCACTTACCAGTCATGCAGAATACAGCGTTAGGTTGGGTTATAGGAGGAACAGTAACACAGATAAATGCGAACCACACAGTGACCAAATTCATAAACGAAAACACAACTAACTTATTGTGCAGAAACTGGACGGAGGAAGAGGTTCTATGTGAACAACTTTTTGTGGAAACCACATCACGAACTCCGGATGGTAGATTCAATGTTAGATTACCACTAAAATCGAGTGTTACTCAACTCGGCGATTCCAGAAGTTTGGCTCTGGACAAGCCGTTGAGACTAGAGAAAAGATTTGAGAAGGACCCTCAGTTACAAAAGGAATACGTAGCGTTCATGACTGACTATTTTAAATTGAATCATATGGAAAAGTTAGACGCCCAACACATAAGGCAACATGAACCCGTATTTTATTTCCCACATCATGCAGTGCTTAGACCTAAAAGTAGCACCACCAAATTGAGAACCGTGTTTAATGGATCAGCTGCAACATCCAATGAAATATCATTGAATGATGTGATAATAGCAGGTCCTTCATTGCAACGAGATATTTTCGATATACTGATGAGATTTCGGTGTCATAGATACGTGATAACAGCCGATATCAAGAAAATGTTTCGACAAATAGAAGTTCATGAAGAAGATCGGCAATTACAACTGATATTATAGCGGTTTTCACCAGACGAGCGAGTAAGCACATTTCGACTTAATACTGTCACTTACGGTACGTGTTCCGCCCTTTCATTGCGGCTCGTTGCCTCAAGCTGCTGGCGAGTCGAGTCATTTAGATGGATTTTTACATGGACGATACGTTAACGGGCCATGATCGACTTGATAAACTGATCGAAGTGAAGGATCAACTTACTACTATCCTAAATAGTGCAGGGTTTGAGCTTCATAAATGGAAGTCAAATGAACCCAGCTTAGCGGGTGTAAAAGACGAGTCGAAAATCGTGAAAATCTTAGGAATGCGTTGGGACACACATTCGGACAGGTTCAGCTTCAGCAACCAAGTCAACGTACAAGTAGTCCATAACTCTCCGAGCTCTCGATCGAAGCAGTTCGTTTTCTGGTGCTGTGCATAAAGTGAACAAGAATAAATTGTCAGTGAAGGTCAACCTTTGTTCGAGGCAGTCTTTGTTCGCCGGTGCCCAGGCTGGTGAAGTGAATACCAGAATAGCCGGAATCGCCGCTATATAAGCTAAGTATTTTTTTTTCTTTCATTTCCCTTTCCCCGATCGGTCTCTACTTCTGCCCTTTCCCCTGAATATAAGTTTCATCTCTCGTTTACACCACGTGTTATCCTCGTGCCTAAATGGCCGAGGGCGAAGTAACATTGGATGGGAATGATATTCCCATGGATATACCGGATAAACCCGAAATTACTCCCTCCCCTGATTCCCCCAGTCCTCCCCGTATTAAAACATACCCAGCCAGTTCGACTGGACCCTGGGTGGTGTATTTCCGGCCCAACACGAAATCGCCCAATATTCTAGAAATCTCACGGGAGCTGACTGCCAACTACCCGTCCGTGGCTCAGATAACACGTGTTCGAGCTAATAAGATACGCGTTATAGTAAATGACCTCGACCAGGCAAACCAGATTGCTCGCAGCGAGCGTTTTACGAAGCAATTCAAAGTGTATGTGCCTTGTAGAGTTGTGGAGATCGATGGGGTCGTCGCCGAACCGGGTCTAAAGTGCGAAGACCTGTTGAAGTACGGAGTTGGCTGCTTTAAGGACCCTTCACTTCAAAAGGTGAAAATTCTGGAATGCAAGCAATTGTATTCCGCAAAAACTGAAGATGATAAGACAACTTATTCTCCGTCAGACTCGATTCGGGTGACTTTCTCCGGATCTGCTCTTCCCAACTATGTCCTCCTGGATAAGGTTCGCCTACCTGTTCGCCTATTTGTACCGCGGGTAATGAACTGCAGCAATTGCAAGCAACTGGGCCACACAGCCACTTATTGTGGCAATAAAAAACGGTGCGGCAAATGCGAGGGAGAGCATGAGGATGACGCTTACGGTGGAGAAACTGAGAAGTGTATTTACTGCGGGGGCCCTCCGCATGCTCTTAAGTCATGCCCGGCGTACAAGCAGCGCGGGGATAAAATTAAGCGCTCCCTTAAGGATCGCTCGAGGCACTCTTATGCAGAAATGCTAAAGAATGCTTCGCCATCTGTCCCTTCCGAAAATTCCTTTGCTCTTTTGGCTGGCGTTGAGCAAGAATCTGACGACCCACAAGAGGGAACATCATTGGTTAACCCAGGGGAATCCAGGAAGAGGAGAAATCTAGCCTCCCCTACATTGCCTCGTAAGGGTGCCAAGGTGTCGTCCACTCAGAGTGCGCCAACCGCAATCAATAAATCCAACGGAAGTGATGCACAAAAGCCGAAGCAATTTGCTCCAGGACTTGGAAATATTAATTCTAACAAGGAGTACCCACCACTTCCAGGGACACCAAAAACCCCAAGTGTCCCCTTTTTTCAAACAGATACTCAGTCCAGTAGCGGACTAATGAAATTTTCTGACATAGTGGACTTAATTTTCACAGCTTTCAATGTTACTGATCCTCTTAAAAACCTTCTGATACGTTTTCTCCCTATAGTGCAAACATTTTTGAAGCAGTTGACTACTAAATGGCCCCTCCTTGCAGCGATCGTATCCTTCGATGGCTAAGTCATCGAACGAGGTCACCGATTCGATCACTGTTCTACAGTGGAACAGCAGAAGTATCCTCCCGAAAATCGATTCCTTTAAATTTTTACTAAATAGTTTAAAATGTGATGCTTTCGCATTATGTGAAACTTGGTTAACTTCCGATATAAATCTCAACTTCCACGACTTTAATATAATTCGTCTGGATCGAGAAAACCCCTATGGAGGAGTACTTTTGGGGATCAAAAAGTGCTATTCTTTCAACCGAATTAACCTCCCTTCGACACCAGGCATTGAAATTGTCGCTTGTCAAGTTTTAATCAAAGGTAAAGACCTTTGCATTGCTTCCATCTACATTCCTCCTAGAGCCTCGGTAGGGCACCGAACGCTTTGTAATATCACGGAATCCTTACCGGCACCGCGGCTAGTTCTGGGAGACTTTAACTCGCACGGTACGGTATGGGGCTGTCTTCATGATGATAATAGATCAACATTAATCCAAGATCTTTGCGATAATTTCAACATGACCATCTTAAACACGGGAGAAATGACGCGGATTCCTACACCACCAGCACGCGCAAGCGCGTTGGATTTATCTCTATGCTCGACTTCGCTACAGTTAGATTGCATGTGGAAGGTGATCCCTGATCCCCACGGTAGCGACCATTTGCCTATCGTGATTTCAATTGCTAACGGTTCAAGACCATCGGAAACAATCAATGTATCGTATGACCTCACACGGAACATTGATTGGAAGAGTTACGCGACCGCGATATCCGTTAAAATCGAATCCACTCAAGAACTTCCTCCGGAGGAAGAGTACAGGTTTTTGGCTGGCTTGATTCTCGACAGTGCGAATCAAGCTCAGACTAAACCAGTACCCAGCGCGAATACCCATGGACGGTCTCCCACCCTGTGGTGGGATAAAGAGTGCTCAGAGCTGTACGCGGAAAAGTCCACTGCATATAAGGCCTTCCGGGAAGACGGGTTACCCGCTAGCTATCTACAGTACGCGTCGTTAGAAAGGCGAATGAAGAGTCTAATGAAAGCCAAAAAACGTAGTTATTGGCGCCGGTTCGTCGACGGGTTAACGAGAGAAACAGCGATGAGCACTCTTTGGGGTACGGCTCGACGTATGCGTAACCGTAATAGTACCAACGAGAACGTGGAATATTCAAACCGTTGGATATTTGCTTTCGCCAAGAAGATCTGTCCGGACTCTGTCCCGGTACAGAAAACGTACCGCGCCGCGTCTCCTCACGATACCGCGAACGAAACACCGTTTTCGATGGTGGAGTTCTCACTTGCTCTCTTATCATGCAACAATAACGCCCCAGGGTTAGACAGAATCAAATTCAACTTGCTGAAGAATCTACCTGACACTGCAAAAAGGCGCTTGTTGAATTTATTTAACAAGTTTCTTGAGGGTAACATTGTCCCTCATGACTGGAGGCAAGTGAAGGTCATCGCCATCCAAAAACCAGGAAAACCAGCCTCCGACCACAACTCATATCGGCCGATTGCAATGCTGTCCTGTATTCGGAAGTTGTTCGAGAAAATGATCTTGTTTCGCCTCGACAATTGGGTTGAAGCAAATGGCTTACTGTCAGATACACAATTTGGCTTCCGCAAAGGCAAAGGGACGAACGATTGCCTTGCGTTGCTTTCTACAGAAATCCAAATGGCCTATGCTAACAAAGAGCAAATGGCATCAGTCTTCTTGGATATTAAGGGGGCTTTTGACTCAGTTTCTATCAACATTCTGTCAGAGAAGCTGCACCAGCATGGTCTTTCGCCAATTTTAAATAACTTTTTGCTAAACCTGTTGTCTGAAAAGCACATGCACTTTTCGCATGGCGATTTAACAACATCGCGATTTAGCTACATGGGTCTTCCCCAGGGCTCATGTCTAAGTCCCCTGCTCTACAATTTCTACGTGAATGACATTGACGATTGTCTTGCCAATTCATGCACGCTAAGGCAACTTGCAGACGACGGGGTGGTCTCTGTTACAGGGCCCAAAGCTGCCGACTTGCAAGGACCATTACAAAATACCTTGGACAATTTGTCTGCTTGGGCTCTTCAGCTGGGTATTGAGTTCTCCACGGAGAAAACTGAGTTGGTTGTTTTTTCTAGGAAGCGTGAGCCGGCGCAACTCCAGCTTCTATTAATGGGTGCAACGATCAACCAGGTTTTCACATTTAAATATCTCGGGGTCTGGTTCGACTCTAAAGGTACCTGGGGATGTCACATTAGGTATCTGAAACAGAAATGCCAACAAAGGATCAATTTTCTCCGAACAATAACTGGAACATGGTGGGGTGCTCACCCAGGAGACCTGATCAGGTTATACCAAACAACGATATTGTCGGTGATGGAGTACGGGTGTTTCTGTTTCCGCTCCGCTGCGAACATACACTTCATCAAACTGGAGAGAATCCAGTATCGTTGCTTGCGCATTGCCTTGGGTTGCATGCACTCGACCCATACGATGAGTGTCGAAGTGCTGGCGGGCGTTCTTCCGCTAAAAAATCGATTTTGGGAACTCTCATATCGATTGCTCATCCGATGCGACATTCTGAACCCGTTGGTGATTGAAAACTTCGAGAGGCTCGTCGAGCTTAATTCTCAAACCCGATTTATGGCCTTGTACTTCGACTACATGGCACAGAGCATTAATCCTTCTTCATATACTCCCAGCCGTGTTCGTTTCCTAGATACTTCTGATTCTACTGTATTCTTCGACACATCCATGAAGGAAGAGATTCGTGGAATCCCGGACCATATACGCCCGCAAGTGATCCCCAATATATTTTATAATAAATTCCGAGAAGTCGACTGTGACAAAATGTTCTACACTGACGGATCAAATCTCGATGGGTCCACTGGCTTCGGTATCTTCAACAATACTATCACCGCTTCATTCAAGCTCAATGATCCCGCTTCAGTTTACGTCGCAGAGTTAGCTGCAATTCAGTACACCCTTGGGATCATCGACACTCTGCCCACAGATCACTACTTCATCATTTCGGACAGCCTCAGCTCCATCGAGGCTCTTCGTGCGATGAAGCCCAAAAAGCAATTCCCATATTTCCTGGGGAAGATACGGGAGTCCTTGTGTACGTTATCTGAAAAATCTTATCAAATTACCTTTGTTTGGGTCCCCTCTCATTGCTCTATCCCGGGCAATGAAAAGGCCGACTCATTAGCAAAGGTGGGCGCATTAAATGGTGACATATACGAAAGACCAATCTGCTTCAACGAATTTTTTAGTATTTGTCGTCAGGGGACACTCAACAGTTGGCAAACCTCGTGGAGCAATGGTGAACTTGGACGATGGCTACATTCCATTATCCCAAAGGTATCAACGAAGCCTTGGTTCAGGGGGATGGATGTGGGTCGGGATTTTATTCGTGTAATGTCCCGACTTATGTCCAACCACTACACCTTGGATGCGCATCTGCGGCGTATTGGGCTTGCGGAGAGTAGTCTGTGCGCTTGTGACGAGGGCTATCACGACATCGAGCACGTTGTCTGGGTATGCGCCGGGTACTTGGACGCCAGGTCTCAGTTAAAGGATTCCCTTCGGGCCCGAGGTAGACCACCCAATGTCCCAGTCCGAGATATACTGGCAAATCGTGATTTCCCCTATATGTCCCTTATTTATACTTTCATAAAAACGACAAATATCCCAATTTAGCCCCTCTCTTTTTATTTCTCGTTTTAGAAGCTTTCTCTTGCCTTGTGGGACCGATCAGCTCCAGACTGCAACTATGTAACCGCCGTCGAACTTACCACTACGGAAACTGAAGCGAGAGCGACTCAAGGTCCGATGACTTTTGAAGGATTCCCCGCGGGTCCGAAGAATACCATCCGCCAATCCGACCTACTAGACTGAGGCGGTAATCTTTCGCTGATCTCCCGTTTGAGCGAAAGTTGCAAGTTTTGCTCTTCTCTCCCGGTCACCATCTACGCTTTCTCTCCCCTGTCCTTGATACAACTGCTTCTACAGCCCCCCTCTGAATATCTTGACCAAGCATAAGTCTCCGCTAAAAAAGTTCAAATTTGTATTCTGTATTCCTAGTTTTAAGATAGTTGTAATTTTACCTCTTTGTTAAAACTATTGTCCCCCATCTTGTAAATAGTATTGTATCCCTAGTCTTAAAACACCTGCGAATTTTCTCATAAATATTTGTTCCCCCTTTTGTGTACCAAACTATATTGTTAGTTTTAAGATAACTGTAAATATTTCCTAAAAATTATTACTATTGAATTCCTTGTTTTAAAATTTTTTCATAAAAAAAATCTTTCGTCCCCTCTCTTGTATATAGAATCTTATTTCTAGTCTTAAGATAGCTGTAAAATTTTTCTTTTTTAAAAAAATATTTCAACATTGTAACCTCCTAGTTTTAAAATATAAAAAATGTAAAAACAAAAGAATTTGGCACCGCCAAGCTAACGCATTTGTGCCTATCAAATAAACGAAATGAATAAAAAAAAAAAAAAAAAAAAAAAACGTACAAGTAGGAATGACAAAACGCAAAATTTTGTCCGAAGTTCAAAAGATTTACGACCCTCTTGGAATTTTGAGTCCCATAATTGTTCACGGGAAGTTTTTTTTTTTTTTATCCCTTTATGGGCAGCTAGGGCCGAGGGTGGTGGCTAACGGGTTTCATACATCCTTGACCTGACGGACAAAGCTATGGTGCCTTGAACACAGGCAACGCAGATCCAAGGCCATCATTGAAATGATAAGTTCTGCGTTTGAGATGTACTTCCCCCGGTTGCCAGACGAATACCTGTAATTATTACTTGTTGCTTTGTATGTATGAATCTAATGTTCAGTCCTGGGTGGTGTATGCGTGGAAGGTGTGGTTTTTAGCGTTCGAGTCCAGGAGTGCATATCTGTCTGGGTTAGCGTGGGCGTTTAGTAATTGTGTAATAGTGTGATCGCTAAAGGCTCGAGCATATGAATGCCAGCGTGTCTCCAACTTTGCGTGCATAAATCCGATTTTAGATCCGTGTTGCCATTCGCACATTCACGTGTATTCTTGTAATGTAATTTTCAGTGTATGGTAGAGAAACGTGTTGTCCAGTGAATCGGTCCAACTGAAGGCATGAGTCTAGGCTGATCGAGAGTAGAGAATTCCGAACGTAGCCAGTCTATGATCGCGCGAGTGGTGGGTTAATGCTTGAGACCGCGGTTGTAAAGTTATAGGTGCTGAAAAGTTCACTTAAGTAAAGGGGTGTTGGCGAAATTGCGAGCGTAGGTGTGTGTGTGGATGATTGAAATTGTAATGTAAGTTCGCGTTTTTGACCAGGTTTGTGTTATCGCGAAAGTTAGGGGCGTTTGCACGTTTTGGATGTGAATGTATATGGGAGAATATGCAATTGACTGTGCTTATGAATATCAGTATGAACCCAACTCAAGATACAGTAATAAAATGAAAAATAACATGCCGAATGTTTCTTTTTTTAGGTCAATAACCGTGCATTGAAGAATGCTCAAAAACTCTGAACTAGGCCCCATCGAGTCCAGTCTGTCCGTCTCGTCCTGTCGTGTCTGGGGTTTCCAGGTTACATGCATTCACCAGATGAGACTAGCTTATGTCAGCTTACTTGTGCACTGGTTTCGTAGAATCGAGGCGATCATCGAAATGATAGATCCTACGAGTGAATGCACTTGGCCCAGTCACCTGTCAAGCATTTGTGTATTTGTGTGTGTTGAGATATGTGTGGAGCCTGTAAATAATATTTTAATACGAATAACATTTTATACTTCAAAACAAGAAATGTGCAATATACTACTTGCAGTTTGTTGATCGTTCCTACTTATCTGATTCCATCGAGTATGAGAATACATCTCCATTGTTCTAAAACCTGGCGACGTCCGATGGCAGAGAAGAATCATTGTGGGCAGCAATGTTGCTCTTCTTGGATGTGTGAGCTCGCAAAGGTCATCACAAGAATATAACGCATGAGACCGAAAATTAATAAAAAAAAATAAAGAGAAGAGTTAGTATTGTTATTGAGTATTAATAATATGCCGATTTTTTCGAGAGTTGTCCTACTGGAACTGTAGAGCTAATTGATTTAATTAAGGCATGGACCTAGACTTCTGGAATCGAGGATAGAGACCTCCGGACGCGAACGACTCATGAATGCGCGAGTGCGGGGGACTGTAGGTTCACGTTTGAGACCGCGTTTGAGTGAATACAAGTGCCGAGACGTTCATATTATCACCGGGATGTTATAATGTCTGGAAGAGCGCGAGTATAGGTTGCGTGGATGGTCGCGAAGGGCTCAAGCATTTTTATATTTGTTTGTCGCGTGTATGTGACTTTGCATTCGATTTTTATGTAGTTTCGCGCGAACACGGGCATTTGGAGGTTCACTCTCGAGACCGGGATTATTAATTTATAAGTGCTAAACCATTCACTTAGTCACCAGGGTGTTATACTTTTTACGAGATCGTGGGTGTGGTCGTGCGTGGATGATCGCGAAGGACTCGAGCGTTTGTATGTGGACGTTTTTGTCGCGTGTGCTAGTATGTAACTTCGCGTGGACACACCATTTTTATAAGCGTGCGGCCATTCGCATGTTCGCGCATTCTTCAACGATCGCACGTGGATGTCTTGTCTAGTTTTTATTTCTATTGGTCCAACTAAAGGTATGAATTTGGGCTGCTATGATCAAGGGCGGAGACTTCCGGACTCGACCGATTCATGATTGCGCGAGCTTAGGTTCTTAGGTTCCAACATTCACCTAATCAATCGGGGTGTTCGAATATTGGCGAGATCGCGGGCGTTCGTATTTGTGACCAGGTTTTTGTTATCGCGTAGGCCACGTTTGTACGTTTGGAATGAGGTGCCTGCAGAGAGAATTGGGCCCTAAACCCACATTATATATTATTTGACCATGGCAGTGGATAATAAAGGTCGCCAAGTTAAGTACTAAAATTGATCACAATGTAGCTTAACTAAAAAGAAAATCATCATATCCCAAGTTTATGTGATATCATCACTGTAATACTGCTTTGGTGGAAAAGCCCCCGGACCACATCAAGGTACAGTATCATGCCGAGGGAGTCCCATAATTGTTCACGGGAAGTTAACCCATTATTGCCCAACTTATTTTTCACGCGCACCACAAATTAAGTTTTCCGACCGGAAAAAATGATGTGGTCATTCCAGCAAAATTATTTTTGTACTCAAAGTAACTGATATAATAAGGAACAACCCGTGAAAGTTTCAGATTGATCGATTCATTGGTTCCTGAGATATCGTGATCGCCGCGAATGAACTTTTCAACAAAATACAACTCCGAGATAATCGAGTTTTACTGTTGGTGCAGCGAGTCAACGGTCTAGCGTATCAAACACTACGCTCCGCCTACGAGTGGTCAATGGGTAGCGGTCTATGAATAACTGTAACTCAAGTTATAGTATTCCGATCTTAATGAAATTTTGAGAAAATTTTCCTCAGCGTATGCAGTTTCAGAATATCTATTTTGCCAAAATTCCATTTTTTTCATCCCGACAAAAATGTGTAACCCCTTAAGAGAAAATTGAATGAAAACAAAACTTAAACAAAAGTTTAACCACTCCAACTTCTCTAAACATATTCTGCAAAAGTATATGAACAATATTAACTCATTGATAATGTCTGTTCTGCGTTATTGCTTGAGTAATAGGAGTTATTCTTAGCACCTACTATATATAGTAGGTTGGGCAATAATGGGTTAATTATGCAAAGTATATGGACGAAGAAACTAGACTGGAATGAGCCGCTACCAGATCAGGTAACGGAAGAATGGAAATGGTTCTGCGAACAGATAGCTGAACTCGATACCTTTAGTTTCGCAAGGCACATTACCCCCACTGGAGGTACAATAGAGCTTCATGGATTTTCAGACGCGCCGAAACGAGCATATGGTGCTGTGATATATGTTAGAACAGTTGTCAAAAAGGAAGTACATGTCAATCTACTCTGCGCAAAACCTCGTATAGCTCCAAGTACCGACCAAAACAAAACAGAAGATTCATATCTTCCTAGAATAAAGCTCCGGGCCGCCACATTATTGGTGGAATTAATGACAAGTCTCTAAACCTACCAAAAATTGGCCTACCTTTATTAGAAATCGAGTAGCCAAAATCAACGAAATGTCATCGTGTCACGACTATCATGTTCGTTCTAAAGAATCATGTTCGCTCTAAAGAAAATCCTGCCGATTTAATTTCTAGGGGTGCTTCCGCAAAGAAATTAGCAGAGGCTGCAATTTGGTGGAAAGGTCCGAAATTTCTGCAGGAGCAGGACCGACCGTGGGTACAGAAAGCAATGAGAACGTAAATTGCGACGATTGACCAGCAACCACAAGATATACAAGATGAACGAGATTATACATTGATAGATCGATATTCCAGTTACACAAAGTTACAGAGAATCATTGCTTACTGTCTACGATTCAAACGGAGCTGTATGAGTAAAAAAACTGATCGAACCGTCGAACATCTCACCTTAAATGAGTTAAAACAGGCACACAACCAAATTATAAAGATGATTCAGCGGCAGCGTTTTTCAAAGGAGCTAAATAAACTAATATCCGGGAGAGCTGTTAACAAAAATAGCAGTCTAATAAGTATGAACCCATTCTTGGATACAGATGGATTGCTTCGGGTTGGAGGAAGGCTACAGTCATCAGGAGTAGGATTCAATCAAGAACACCCTATCATATTGCTTAGAAATTGTAACGCGACTTGGTTGATTACTGTGCAACATCATCACCAGTATCTTCACGTTGGCCCACAAGGTCTTTTGTACGCATCAAGATAAAAGTATTGGCCGATCCATGGTAGAAGTTTGGTTCGCAAGACTGTGCACAAATGCATAACTTGCTTCCGGAACAATCCAAACCCAGCGAAACAAATTATGGGACAGATGCCGGACGTGCGGATAACTCCTGGGAGACCATTTCAAACATGTGGGGTAGATTTTGGTGGCCCTTTCACCATCAAGGAAAACTTCGTTCGAACAAAAAAACTCTGGAAGCGTATATGGCCCTGTTTATCTGTTTACGGACTCGAGTCGTACATTTCGTTAGTAGCCTTTCTAGTGCTTCATTCATAGCTGCACTAAGAAAATTCACTAATCAGCGCGTGCGTTGTAATGTAATTAATTGTGACAATGCCACAAACTTTGTTGGTTCCCGAAACGAGATCAACCTCGTTCTCTTAATTTTGGAGGAATATGGGAGGCAGGCATAAAGAGTTTAAAAACTCATGAAGAAAATCCTAGGTTCTTCAATTCCGACGTACGAGGAAATGCTTACACTATTGAAGCAAATCGAAAGTTGCTTGAACTCAAGACACATCTCTCCGTTATCCGCTGACCTACGTGATCCTATTCCATTAACCCCAGGACATTTCCTCATTGGAGGCCCTATAAATGCCCTTCCAGATGTAAACATCACTGAAACGTCGTCTAGTAAGCTGACACGTTTGGAACAAGAACAAAAAAATGCACAACTGTTTTGAAAGAGATGGAAACACGAATATTTAAATCACCTACAACAGAGGAACAAAAATTCTCTTCAATCTACCCTAATATACTTGTTGGGTAGCTATGTTTAATCAAAGACGACAACCTTCATCCGTGTTCATGGATTACTGGACGTGTTACCAGGGTACACCCTGGTCCGGATAGTCTTGTTCGAGTGGCGACTCTACATACCTCAAAGGGTGAAATCAAGAGGTCCATTAATAAATTATGTGTTTTGCCTTTTGAAGAGCACATGAGTGGGGGGAGTATGTGAAGTATTGTTTCTCTTTAGTTGGGCACCCTATTATATTACAGCATGAAAACCGTTGAAATTCTTTATAGCTAATCTAGTAGGCCTTTCTTGGAGTTTTTTTTTCTACTGCGAGCTTCTCTAAATATTAAACAAAATAAAAAATGTAAAGTCTGTGGCTATCAATGCGGTATATTTAAGTTTAAGAATAGAATGGCGCAATTAGATTCTACATACAAGGCACGTTTAAAGTCAAGAATACTGAAAACGCAAAACAGTCTATACGGCCAACATCACATCATTTCGAACCCGTAAGTTTAGCATAGTCGAAGGGATTGTATAACATAATGCGGCGCATCATTTCAAAAAATAATTTAGTTGCTTAATTCACCTAGAAGTAATTATGGAGAATCAACTATTCACCGAAGATGCTTCATATAGGGTTTTTTATTGAAAAACCCCGGGGCGGTGTATTGCACTGGTGTTGCATTTTCTAGCAGTAGAGCAGGCCACTAGACGTATTTCATTCCCACTTCTGCTAGAAAGTGCAAAACCAGTGCAATCTACTGCCCTGGTGTTTTTCAATGAAAAACGACAATAGACTTATACCTTATACCTTGGTCATGCGCATTTTACTGTTCTAAACAAGTTTACAAAAGTTTATATGTAAACTATAATGCTAAAAATTGTTTTGAAGGGTTTGTTTTGCAAATAACCTAATATACCTAAACACTCTGAATATGTACAGTATTTATGTCTCCAGAACGGATGCTTCCAACTTCATTCGTAACACCAGACCTAAAGATGTAAAGTCTCTAACTATTTTTTTGAAAAGTTGATTCTACATAATTACTTCTAGTCGGATTTTTCCCGAAAATATTTTTAAGAGAGGCACTGTATTATGGTATAAAACTTTTTCGAAGATATCAAACCCAATCAAAAGTTGATGGTGGCGAAATCATCTGATTTCGATCATAAAAGCTTTCTAAACATTTATTTTAGTATGCTTGATTTTAAGCATACATAACTTGAAAACGCAACCTTCTATTAAAAATCTAATTAAGCCATTCGATTCAGCACTCGAATGTAGTGGAAACCGGGACAGGTCGATAGGGTCCGTTCATGAACCACGTAGATCGAAATTTAAGAATTTTTAACCCCCCCCCCCCTAGTAGACCTTAATAGACTTTTACCAACCCCCCTCCCCACGCCAAAAGGCTACGAAGACTTTTATTTTTTTTTATTCGCAGGAAATGTGAATTTAGCAAGAAGCACATTATAATGTTCAATTAAAAATTAGCGTTCAGATTTATTTCAAGCTATTTAAACATTAAAGAAAGATTTCTCACATTGGTTTTTTGTCTATGATTGATCAAATCACTTAATACCGATTCAAGGTGCTTTCCAACGTTTGTATAGCGGAATACTTCTTTTCAAGGTTAGTCACTCAAATATATGTAAAAAGATATATTGCTATAACTAGCTTAAATTTTGGCCGAAGTGCGACCTACACCAACAATGCAGAATTGCTAAACACTGGTGCATTCAAAATTGTTAAATTATAAGAAACAATTACAAATTAATACTGTCGATGTGTACTATCATTTAGACTAAAATAATAAACCAAACATGCACAAAAATTTCACTTTTCGTGAAGAAATTTCAATATTTCTAAGATAATAAGATAATCTAAATTGCCTTATTTGATTAATGGAACGAAGCTATTTAAATCTTCCCAAAAATATTTATATTTCTTATGTAAAATAGCCGTATCACCTTAAAGTATTATTGCAAAGTATCAAAGTTTAACTCCGAATATTTTCGAAGATTAATATAGTAGAGCCGGTTTGCATGGAGTTGCGTAGGGTCAAGACGTAAAATTGAACGGGTGTTTAAAGATTTTGAAATCAGTGTAAATGATTGCAAGAGAAACTGATTAACTCGAGTAAACACTTTGTTGTAGATGTTTAACTACACTACTGCTTTAACCACCGAAATTAATAAAGAAAAAAAAAATTAATCTACTTATTGTTAAAAATCGGGTGTTTTGTTGTTACAATGCTTAACTTTGACCATTTTTTAACTTTTTATGGTTCATGCATTTAATGGTCCATGCATGTCTGCTAACTAGGGGTGTCTCAGATGATTTCACAGTAAAAATCTTCCGTCGAGAGGAATTTTGGGCGATCGTCTTTAGAACTGTCATTTTATATTATTCCAAGATCAAAACTATATCAAAATATACGCAACAAACAGCAACTTGTGAGGTTGTCCAAAAAAAAATCGTGGGTTCTGGGTTGAGTGGTCGCTTAACGAGTAGTTACCTCAATAGTGTACTAGCTTTGAAGTTTCTGTATAAATACTGAATAGACCGATATTTTGAATACAACTCTCTTTAAATCCCATTCATAATGAGTAATACAAGAATAACAAAAAATAAAAGTCTACGTAGACTTTTCCAAAGACCCCCACTCCCCCTCGTAGACTTTTGCACCGGTACCACCTATGAGTCTAGGTGGTTTATGAATACGAATACGAATTTCGTCTTTTAGGCTACAAATCATAAGATGCAGATTTTCACAAAAAAAACTAAATGCACTAAATTACTGTAGCTTACTAGCTTACTGTACATGTACTCAAACCTATATTGCGATACTTAAACCATGTTGAGAAAATAATGCTTTTATCCATCTTAACTTTTTATCCATTTACCCCGGACCCCGGGATAGATTGATACACTCCAAAGGGTAAGCTAATCCGAAAATAAGTCATAATAATTTACGACAGCAGCTCACGCATATTACTCCATATATTAGGTTTTACACCAACTGGCATAACCCCACAAAATGAGCCGGATGAACTTCGTTTCACAATTCGATCGTGATCCGACAAATGGGCGAAACTAACAAATGTACACAAACAGAGATTTCATTAATATCTGAAAGAGGAGTAAAAATACTTTATAAAAAATATAAAAACTCATTTATAAATATTTCACACTTCATGAAAATCAATAAAAAACAAAACGGCGGATCCGACTTTCAACTGTAAACAAAAAGCCAGGCGGGTTACGCCTCTGCATTTCTATGGTAGTGTATACAGGCGAAATTGACAGCATCATTGTTTACAAGGTCCGTAAACAGAATCGCCCTAAACAAAAACCAAGTGCTTGTTACGCCCAGGGGGAATAACAAATTTTCCCCTCCAGCGAGCACGGCGAAAGCCACATTTGATTTTTGTTTTTTGGCGACACTGCAGGGCGAAATTGAGAGTCGTCAAAACAAGAGGGCGACTCAAAAATGGCCTAATCAACATTTTATAACAACACTCGGCGAAATAATCTGTTTTGAATTTTATCAACGAAAACGTTACTATATAAAACATTTTAGTTATGCTTCCGAAAACTAGTATTGTTTCAAAGTATTTCAATACATTTGAAGGCGCAGTATGCAAACACTGTTAAAATACGATTTAATTTTCTGAACCGAATTTTCAAAGCTATTTTTCTCGATTCGATATCATTGCGACTACGGCCCTTTGGTCGATTCATGATCGAATTCTTGGTGGTTTGTTTACATGGGAGTTACGTGAGTTCGAGTGAAACAGTTGAGCACCCGTTGCACTCGAACTCACGCAACTAACGAAGTAAACATCAAACATGAACTTCATTCATCATGAGTTCATTCATGTCGTAGAACTCAATTACGCACTCCCAATTCGTATCTTTCACGAATATATGCTTGAAAACACAGCAAAAGTTGCTTTATTGAAAATTGTACATCAACCGCGGCTAACCGCTTCGTTGAATTAGGTTCTTTACTGACACAGGTAACCTCACTTTTCTTGGCAGTTCACTTGTACTGTTTACATTTCGTGGACGACTAGATTCGCTCGAAGCAATTCGCAAAAAAAAAATTTAAGTCCATGTAAACAGTACAAGCGAACCGTCAAAAGTGAACACTATATGCTTTTTTTTTTGGGAAAAACTATATTTTGTCTTAGTGAACGTATAAATGCAGGAACAACTTTTTTCACTTAAACTGCCATAACAAACAAAACGCACCAAAGCTTCCAAATTTTGAGAAACATCGCAAATTAGGCTTTAAAATTAACTTAGAAAATTTGGTGCAGTACTTTTGACTGCAAAAAAAGTTAATCTGAGAAAATAGAATGAAAGGATAAATAAGGGACACATTTATCACTTAAATTGTCATAACAAACAAACAAGATGCACCAGTGTTTCCCAATTTCAAAATAAACGCAGAAAATCTGGAGCAGCTTGTGTGAATAGAGAAAAAGTTATCCAAAAAATAGTAGGGTGAACTTATAAATGTGGGACACCACTTTTTTCACTTAAACTGCCATAACAAACGAACGAAACGCACCAGAGTTTCGAAATTTCGAGAAACATCGTTGATTAAGTTTTAAAACAAACGCTGAAAAATTGGTGCAGTTAGCTTGAACGAAAAAAAAAAAAATTATGCTGAAAAAACAGGGTGAACGTATAAATGTGGGACACACTGTATTGTTCTACCAGAGACAAGCAAAAACCAGAAAGAATATTATTCAAATTTAAAATTTGAAATAACGTGAAATTGGCTAACAGTCGGCCATTTGTGTCTTCGATAGGTACTTATTTACGTATATTTACGAAACAAGCTCCTCCTTCTGATACCGTCTAAAAATTCATCCCCCTAAAAGTCAGATATCTTCTGGAATTATTTATTGAAACGCAATCTTAAAAAATGATTAAAAAAAGAAATGTGCTGGACCCCCCGATAGGACATTTCAAATTGGTCTCAGATGAAAGAGGAGTATCTAAGTATTCGATTAGTGAGTACTTCAGCGATTCTGACTTTTTTCTGTCTAAATATGGTTCTACCAGATACCGTGTTTTGATAGTAAATGGGATCAACCCATGAAACCCAACCCAAGAATTCTCGAGATATCTCCTGCAAAATTCCAACTTGTACTAGGCGGAATCGTTGTTTTTCCAATACCTAAATACCTTTTTCGATTCCAAAGGATCGTTTGGTAAACATATTGATTATTTTAAACAAAAGTGGTGGCAGCGAGCGAATTTCCTTCGATCGATTACTGGAACGATTATATCACATTCACCCGAATGTCATTCACCAGAAAGTCATTTACTCGAATGACGTTTGCCCGAAAGCTATTTACCCGAATGTCATAACCCAGAATGGACCAATTCCCCGAATGCCATAAACCCGAATGTCGTTAACCCAGATACCGCATCCACTCAAACAAAATGTAAAATCAAATCCAACGGAAGGTGACGTTGTTGTTATGTTTATAAGACCAGTTACTATTGTTACAAATCCAATAAAAAGAAAACATTACTAGTGTCTAACACCATTCTCTCCGTTTTCGTTGCTTTGGTCAGTTCATAAAATGTCGGATATTGAATCACAAACGAAGAATTGCACATCGAACCATCTTACTCATATCAGTGCCATTAAAAATCTAACATCCCCATGCACCCATCTTCATCATGGTCTATATCAACGTCGCCATTGCGAGTTCGGAAACCACGTGAGATCAAAAAACTATTAGTGACATCATCATCATTAGCATCTCAATCGTTTAAGCCACCGCCAGCTAAATCTCAAAGGGAGTTTGATGGCCAGAAAACAGTTTTGAGCACACCTTCGTTACAACCATTGCTGCATTCTGTATCATCAAGGAGATTGCTGCGATTTCCCGGTTGCTGTCGGCTGAGGGCAAAAATTCACTCCACCGGCTCCGTTGCCTTTGGAACAAGATTCGTTTGCGGGATTCACATCAACAGCCGTTTTCCAGAAACATGAGAGTTGATTCCATCCTGCAAACATGAGCAGTTCTTTGAATTTTTATACCAAATAGCCCTCGCAAATAAACTGGTGATCCAATCGTTTGCCCGGTTTACTCAAACTTAGGGGTTGATTCCTTCTTTCAATAATGAGCAGCTATTTAAATTTGCATGCCAAATAAGTTCGCAAGCCAACTGTTGATCCACACATTTGCCCAGTTTGCTTAAACATAAGGGTTGATTCTTCTTTTAAACATGGATAGCTCTCTGAATCTGTATATCAAATAGCTCTCGCAAGTAAACTGGTGGTCGACTCGTTTGCCTGGTTTACTCAAATTTAGGGGTTGATTCCTTCTTTCAAACATGAGCAGCTCTTTGAATCTGTGTGCCAAGTTAGATCGCAAGTGAACTGGTGATCCACACGATTGCCCGGTTTACTCAAACATATGAGTTGATTCCTTCTTTCAAACAAGAGCAGTTCTTTGAATCTATCTATCAAGTAGCTCTCGCAAGCAAACTGTTGATCCACTCGTTTGTCCGGCTTACTCTAACCTGGGATTTGATTCCTTCTTTCCAACATTTATATGAATCTGAACAAAAATTGAAATTAATGCACATTATGACAAAAGCTTTTTCCTACCATAAACCCATTGACCCTTGTTCGAAACGACCTCTATGCCAAATGTCTTTTTAAAGTATAGAACATACACTGTTCTTTGGTCAAATGACCAGCAACCATGGTCGGCTTTGCTCGAGACGTTTTACATATACTGCAAGCGACACCAGCAGCTAAAAGACCTTAAAATAGAGACACTAGTTAAATCGTACAAACCAGATGATAGGTATAGCTTTAGTGTTAATTGCTTCTTAGGATTGAATGTAAATCAAATAAAAATTGTATTTCAATTTAATAAAGTTAAATAAATTTGTATTTTCATTACGATATTTTTCGGGTGAATGGGATTCGGGCGAATGGAATTCGTATTTATGTGGCATTCGGACGAATGTCTTTCGGGGGTACGTAGCATTCGGGCGAATGACATTCGGGTTTATGTGACATTCGAGCAAATGTCATTCGGTTAAATGGCTTTCGGGCGAATGTCATTCGGGCAAATGTGATAGAATTACTGGAACTTGGTGGGGTGCTCATCCAATCGGTTTAATCAGATTATACAAAACATCTATCTTATCGGTGATTGAGTACGAAAGCCTTTGCTTCAGATCCTATGCCATCCTTCAGAATTCAGCAACGTTGTTTAGCCGGCGTGCTTTTTTTTCTGAACAGTTCTACAAGCTTTCACTTCGATTTCTGATACATCGTGAAGTTATGAAAATTATTCAAACAGCATAAGTTGTAAAATCCAATGAAGGATTTTCTTTGAATGAATTCTGAATGACGTTCAATAAATCTTTCAACAGGTGTTCATCGTCAAATCAATGTTGGACGGTTTTCAGACCAACTGATAGTTCTATTTCAATCTGTCATGCAACCAACTAATAGTTCTATGTCTATATACAAAGTTGGAAAATAAGCAACATCGTTTTCCACAGTTTTGACAGTTTTGATAACGTCAAAATTACATCAAATTACGGAAATTACTTTCTATGACTAAATTAATGTAAGTATCCGGAAAGTAAGTTGTTTTATTTAGCTTTCATGGTTCCAGTAGCTCAAAATAGAACACATAGAAGATGTCGGCTAGGACAGAATGCCCACATGAAATAATTTAAGGCTCATAACTAAGTCATACTAATTTACTTGTCCTTTGTTTCCTTCATTAAAATATTTGCACTATGTATCAAGGTGCAGCGAACTTAATCACCGAGGTAGTTTTCCCCTTTTCAAAGATAATTTTAGCTTGCGTTAGCATTTGATGTTACGCTAACACAAATTATAAAATCGATTTCATCGACAAGCGTATATCTAGGGCAAAGCAGCAACGTGAGCTGGAGCATTCCACTCAGTTCATAGTAAAAATTTCCGAAGAATTGCATATACTAACAGGTATTAGTAATCGTAAAAGTGCAGCAAACCCGTAAGCCACGAAAAGCAATTTGCCTAGTATGTAGTAATAATTAGTTTATCTCTATACACTTCCAGAATGTGGGACGACAAGTCTCTCTAATCCAGGCTTACGTCGTTTCATGGTTCTGTTTAATCCTTTTCGTTATGTCATTCCACGGCAGTCACACATAACATACATTCGTTTGGCATTTGTGTGGTGCCGGGAACCATCATCATTATAAGATTCGGTCCTTTACGCATATCGATTCAGTGATTTCAAAGAAACATTATCAAATTATGTGGAAATACGATTAGAGCTAACTTACCTAGGTTTTCCAAAACTTAAAAGGCCTGGTTGCCGTCTAAGGCTTACTGAAACTCGTTTTGCAGTAGGGGCGTCTGAAGCGGTTGGGATAGGGGGCGCTTGCCGAGTAATCCGTTGATAGTTTGTGTTTTGACTAGATGTAACGTGTGAGCGGTGTTTGTCTAAGCTTTTTCTCGGATTATTCACACTGGTACCACCTGTTGGCAGACGAGAAGTTCCACTGGACTGTGCCTTTGGAAAAAGTCGAGCAGATGTAAATAACGACCTTCGCTGCAGTGCAATTGAAGCTTTGGCGCTCTTTTCGATAGCTGGTTTGTTGCTGTTTGGTTTATTTCGAATGGTTACATTGCTCGATTCAACTGATGAATGAGTCTTCGACTCAGTTTGAAACGGCGATGGAAGCTCAGAATTTACTTCTGACAAAATGGATTTATTGGACGGCACCCGGCGGATATTTACCAATGGTACTACTGCGTCAAGCTGTGCCGATGTAACCGAGGAGTTCCGCGTCACCAAAACTTGATTTAATCTTGAAAATAAAAACAATGAATAATGATGTTTTACATTCAATTTTTACTACATACTTTTGTCTATCTTTATTAATTTTAGAAATGGCGCCTCGAGATGTCTTTGAAGTCTGTGTAGCCTGGATAAATAAGATAAACATTTGTCAGTAGATATTTTACAAAATTTGATTCTGGAAGCAAATCTCTAAAATATTGTTCAAAATCGAACTTTACGCCTAAATCAATTTCATTGTTCTATTCTTTATACTTGTAGAGGCGGGGCTAACATGTTTGGCATAAAGTTATTTGGCATAACGTCGTTTGGCATAAGAAAAAAATGATAGTAGGTCATTTGGCATAATAGCCATTCGGCATAATGGTCGTTTGGCATAAAATGTACAGGATATTGAATGCTATTAAGGTCGTTTCGCATGGTCTTTTGGCATAAAAGAGGCATTCCACGAAGATCCGTCCGAAAATCTTTAAAATCGTGACCGACCATCTTCGATTCCGATGAAACTTTACACGTTTCACCGGCATGGAAGACTAAACATTTTCCACGGGTAATAAGATTATTTTGCCTCAAGAGCAACTTTTCAAAAGGGCGTAAAGGTTTCCACGTGCATGAATTTCAAATTTTTTTGTTCGATTACTGTATTTTATACAGCAAAACTATCGGAGAACGAGTTACAGGGAATGAACACTTCTGTCCAAAAAAAATATACACTGAAAAAAATGCGTCATTTTTCAAAAAAATAAAAATTTATTTTAAAAAATTTAAATTGCGAAAAAACCCATTTTTTTAAATTTTTTATATTTTGTCAACAAAAACCTAAAGAGAAAAGAAACATTTTGAATGTGATTGCATGATGGAGAACTTATCGGTAAAAAAGTTTTTCTAACAATAACTTTATACATGTTTTTAAATTTACTACTAATTGACATACAAAACTGTAATTTTATTACGGAATATAATTCTAAGCTTCATTTAAAATCAAAATGCATTTAACAAAAATCTTCCAAAATGCGATATTTTTCGAGATATTTGGAATTTTGCACCAACAAAAACAATTAATTCGTGTAATTATGCTCTTTTTAAAAGTTATTCGCATTACCCCATCATTAAATGTCAACAATCTAATGTTTATCATTTTAAAGACGTAAATGCAACTTTTTTAGTGTATTTGGATCATGGAGAAGTTTTCCTAACAACAACTTTTGACATATTTTTATAATTCATACTATTTGCAGTCAAAAATACAATTTTCTTTTTGAATATGATTCTAAACGCCATTTTCAATCGAAATGCTCATAACAAAAATTTTCTGAAATGAAGTAGTTCTCGAGATATTTTAGCTTTTGTTTTAACAACACAATTATTTTGTATAATAACGACCTTTTCATAAGTTATTCTCGCTTCTCCATCAACAATAATAGATTTTTCAAAAGGCCATAAACTTTCCTGCAACTTTTCCTTTGACATCAGGGCGATATTGTAAAGCATTTAATAGTTACAAGAGAACAACCGTAATATGATTCAACTTCAAAGTTTAATCATCAGTCTCTGTGGTTGAATAATATTTTGGTTGCTTTCATGTAACTTGCAAATGGTTTACAATATCGCCTTGATGTCAAAGGGAAAGTTGCAGTAAAGTTTATGGGCCTTTTGAAAAACCTATTATTGTTGATGGAGAAACGCGAATAACTTATGAAAAGGTCGTAATAAAACAAAATAATTGTGTTGTTAAAACAAAAGTTAAAATATCTCGAGAACTAATACATTTCAGAAAATTTTTGTTATGAGCATTTCGATTGAAAATGGCGTTTAGAATCATATTCAAAAAGAAAATTGTATTTTTGACTGCAAATAGTATGAATTATAAAAATATGTCAAAAGTTGTTAGGAAAACTTTTTTATTGAAAGTTTCTCCATGATCCAAATACACTAAAAAAGTTGCTTTTACGTCTTTAAAACGATAAACATTAGATTGTTGACATTTAATGATGGGGTAACGCGAATAACTTTTAAAAAGAGCACAATTACTCGAATTAATTGTTTTTGATGGAGCAAAATTCCAAATATCTCGAAAACTATCGCATTTTGGAAGATTTTTGTTAAATGCATTTTGATTTTAAATAATGCTTAAAATGTTATTCTGTAATAATATTACAATTTTGTATGCCAATTAACATGAAATTTAAAAACATGTATAAAGTTATTGTTAGAAAAACTTTTTTACCGATAAGTTCTCCATCATGCGATTACATTCAAAATGTTTCTTTTCTCTTTAGGTTTTTGTTGACAAAATATAATTAAAAAAATGGGTTTTTTCGCAATTTTAAGTTTTAACATAAATTTTTGTTTTTTTGAAAAATGACATTTTTTTCAGTGTATATTTTTTTCGGGTAGAAGTATTCATTCCCTGTAACTCGTTCTCCGATAGTTTTGCTATATAAAATACAGTAATCGAACAACAAAATTTTGAAATTCATGCACGTAGAAACTTTCACGCCCTTTTGAAAAATTGCTCTTGTATCAAAATATTCCAATTGCCAGAGAATATCATGGAGATTCATAAACCGAACACACCTGCAAAGTTTCGTTCGAATCGACGATGGTCATATTTTGCGGTCGGCCGGTTTCTCATGGAATCCCTCAAGTCATTTGGCATAACGGCCGTTTGGCATAAGAGCCATGTGGCATAAAGTATGAAAAAACCCGTTCAAATTTTTATGGCGTTTTGATTCACTGAAATAAGTACGATTCCAAGAACTGCTCATGTTTGAAAGAAGGAATCAACTTCAGTGAGACGAAGAATATTTCTGTGTCAGATTGATTAAATAGAAAACTAAAGCAAGTATGGAATTTGTGCATTGAGAATATTTGCATTTAGAACTATGTTGGTCATCTTGTATGAAAGTTAAAAAAAATTGTGAAAGGTATACAACAAAAAATCTGTAATTGTAATCTGCTAATAATATGCTAGTTTAAAACGACAGATCTCTTGTCAATCAGAGGCAATTAGAGGAATCAAGGGAAAAAGAAATATTTTTAAGTTAATCGAAATCAAAAATATTCAAAAAAAAATTCGAAGAATTGACAATTTTCAAAACAATGTAAACTCTTAGAAATACATAGTTATATTTAAAATGTATAAAATTCGAACAAATTTTCATGTTCAATAGATAGCGGAAAGTTAAAAGCCCAGTTGGCTACATAACTTCTAGGACAAGTTCAGTGTTGACTATAGTTTTATTTCCGGAAATTCCGGGAAATTTGTGTACAGTCGTGATTCGCTAGTTGGGTCACACCCTCTGTCCAACTAACGAATTTGATTCGCAACTAGTCACATCTCTAATTATTGTCAGTTTGATTGGAAAAGTGAATTTGACACGAGATTTTGACAATCAGATCCATCTAGCGGAGGTCCAACTAAAAGGCGGTCTAGTTAAAAATTGACCAACCAGTGTATCACGACTGTAGTCCATATCATGCAATGGTAATTCAGGAAACTGAATCCCAGAATATTACCGATTTTGTATCCTATTATTTCGGTTACATGTTAATCAAATAGACCTGAGAAATTAGGTTTAATGTCTATTATGCCAAATGGCTATTTGCCAAATGGCCATTATGCCGAATGGGCATTATGCAAAATGGCTATTAATCCAAATGGCAATCTATCTTCAATTTTGTTTTAATCGATTATGCTAAATGACCTTTATGTCAAATGACCACTTGAATCTCGCTATGGTTATGCCAAGTGGCTTTATGCCAAAGTACATTATGCCAAACGACGTTATGCCAAATGACTTTATGCCAAATGGACTTCCCCCATAGAGGCTTATGTCAGTGCACTAATCGGCGGGTCTACTACGGAACGCTTAATCACAAAAATCCGAATCGTAAAACATCGAATCACATAGAAGATCAACTCAAGAAAGATCATTGCATACTGTGCCAGAAAGAGAAATGAGCAAGGCAAAAACTCTAGTGCTTTGGGTAGGCAATTTTTTAAAAAGCTGGCGCTGTGATGCTAACTTTCTTATTTCGCATTTTAGAGGTTCAGAGTCTTCGGCTATGCTTTAAAGCGTTTAAAACTATGACAATTTGTTTAAGATGCCTAAACTCTATATTTATAAGTAATAATATTATAGCGGCATTTATGAAAATTACACTGAAATTTACGCTTCTTTGTACTATTTTCTTTATATTCGTTAAATTTATCACTTAAAACATTACGCTTCTATCAGAACTGATAAGGGGCCGTTCATATACCACGTGAATAAAAAAACCTCATTTTGTCAACCCTCCCCCCCACCCCTCTGAGGACAAGCGTGGACAATTCCTGTATCCCTACTCCCTCACAACAATGTCCACGTGGACTTTCAAAAAAAAATCGGGTAATTTCATTAAAATGGGTTTTCAGCAAATTTTAAAATTGAGTTAGACTACTATGATGCAGAAGGACTAAAAATCGTTCAAACGTCAACTACAAAACGTCATACAAACTTATTTAGTCTTTTGTGAAATTTCCACGGAAATATCTAAATATCTAAAATAATTATTTCCAAACGACATTATGATCTTTTATATTTGCGTTTTAAAGATTCATCATAATACCACAAAATTGAAGTAAGTTATAGATTCTTGAATTCGCTCGTAATTTTGACCACAAGCTTCCAATTCCAAAATTAGTGGAATTTGATGCAGAAATTGAATTAACTGATTCAGACAGATTTTTTTGGTTTCGTAGCATTTCCTCTGATTTTTTTAAATAGTTGTCATCGATGTCTTCAATTTTCACACTTGCATGCTCACTCACACACTATGCTATTATAAGTATTTAAAAATCTTGAAAAATTTAAAGTAAAGCGCTCACACCAATACCGATACAATGCTCTTACATTTTCTTATAAATGACAAAAATCTAATGAAAAGTCCACGTGGACATTTCGCATACCCCCACCCTCTCCCCATAGACAAACGTGGACTTTTTCGTGACCCCTCTCCTCCCCTGAATTGCTCACGTGGTATATGGATGGCCCCTAATCTACGTATATCATAGAAGACTATGCGAACTTTTGATACGTTTTGGGAAAAATTGAAAAATATCATGATTCTAACAATCAGTTTTCTCAAAAAGTTGTAATTTTAGGCAAAAGTCATCGACATTTTTTAGTTTGCCATATAAGGGATCCCGCGGCTAGTTGGCGGTTGGGGCTATTTGGCGGAATCCTCTATTCTCCATTTCCATTATCCAATGTGTGTTTTTGTTGTAAAACATTTTGTTTTGTAGAAGTGGTGGGCGATATGGTATTTTGGAGCATATTATGTCAATTGTCTTAATTGTTAACAGTTGATTTCCTGAATGTTATATTTTTGGATAGTGTATGCCAAAGAACTTACAGTCTCCATATAGATATTACACATATCCACAAACGAAAGTATTTTTGCCTTTCTCATATAAAGAAAGGCTATGCAATCACTGTAAAAATCGACTCTTTAACCGAGGCCCGGAGGGCTGAGTGTCATACACAATTCGATTCAGTTCGTCGAGATCGACAAATGTCTGTGTGGTTGTATGTGTGTGTGTCATTTAAACTCACACAATTTTCACAGAGATGGCTGAACCGATTTTCGCAAACTTAGTTTCATCTGAAAGGTATAACGCTCCCATGCTATTGAATTTTTAGTTGATCCGACTTCCGGTTCCGGAGTTACGGGTTGAAGAGTGCGGTCACACAGCAAATTCCCATATAAACTGGTACCACCGTGTTGTTCAAATGATGTAAAACATATTAAAATTGATGTAACATTACTCTAGTTTGCGGGTCAGGATCACTAATGATCAATCAAAGCAGTTTTGACCACATTGGCCACCTATGACGGTTCATGACGCCCCCGGGGAACCTACCAAGTTCTTAAGCTAATATCACACCCATTCCCCAACGAATTCTCTACCGATTTTTACAAACTTGATTTCAAATGAAAGATACAGTAATACCATTGACTGCTGCTGAATTTCATTCGGTTCTGACTCTTGCTTCCGGAGTTACAGGGGTGTTAGTAAGGATACACTGGAATTTCCCATATAAATCGTAATACCTTAGAGGCTAAAAGCTATTGAAATGGTCACCAAATTACTTCTAGATCACTGATTGCCAATCAAACATTCTTTGAATATATTGTCCACTATCGACGATTCCGGAAGTCCGGAATTCCGGGCATATTCCACAATTAAAGTCACATCGGTTCTTCGGTGATGACTGAACCGATTTTCTCAAACCAAGTCTCAAATGGAAGGCAAAATATGCAGTTGAGTATTGCGTCGCCGCCCCTCCCCCCCGCCTTGCCCTTACACCTCCCTCCTTCATCACTCCCCTCCCCTTGGACCACTCTCACGCCCGCATTTCCTTCATCCACCCCGTATGCCGAAATAAGATGAAGGATTTCTGACGCATCCTCCACTCCCACTCTACTAACCCCCCATTCCCTCCACTTTCAAACCCATTCCAGCAACATTTCAAAATATAATCACATGAAGATAACATTGCACTCATGCTGATTAAGCTAATTAAATATTATTCTTTTGCCTTTCTCATATAGAAAGGTTATGCAATTGCTCCAAAAACCGACTTTCTAACCGAGGCCCGGAGGGCCGAGTCTCATATAACATTCGACTCAGTTCGTTGAGATCGCAAAATATCTGTGTGTATGTATATTTTTTCTTTTTTTTTAGAGAGCGGTAAAAAAAATTTCAGGAAAACCCTGAGTGAGGGAAAATGTACAAAAACCACAATGTCTCAGGGAACGGGTTTGGGCTGCCATCACCCGACCCGCTAAAACCACTGCTCTGATTCCTCCCCGGCACTACCTTACGGCATTACTTCGGGGAGAGGTTATTATGTACATAGCACACACTCTAATTCAACTACTTACTAGTTCGTTTCTTCCGCAGGGTTACAGCCCCACTCCTCTACACACCACCAATTCTCTACCATCCACACAGACTGGCAAGTTCTGCATGGCAGTCGGAAAGCTGGCTGTGAGTCGAGGCTTAGTACTCCTCCCCTACGAGTACAGGCTGGGCGGCAAACTTCAGACTGTCTAATTCACCGAGCCCTTCGGCTCCCTTGTGCCAGTTAGCACCGCAACTCCCTTCTCGCACCATTCAGCGCCGCTTACTCATTGAGCACCAGACTTGTTCGCGAACTACTCGGTCTAGTCCCCGACGATGGACCTAGCCTACTCCGACGGAGAATTCCCCGGCGAGAGAAGTTCTCCCGAAACCGAGCCAACCAACCAGATGTCGAGGTCAGTTCGGCGATTCCGGTGGAGCAGGGCGTCCGGTTCGCTGATGCTCCGACGACCTGCGACTGGTGGTATTTCGTCGCGGTCTACTGTCTAGTCCCCGGCGGTGGATTTAGCTTACGCCGACGGAGAGTTCCCCGGCGAAGGAGGCTCTCCCGATACCGATTCTTCTTTTGTTTTAGCACCACAATTGCTTGAGCCCTTTGGCTTCCTCTCGTTCCGTTTCGCTCTACTTTCCCGATGAGCCATTCAGCTCCCCCCCCCCTCACTTGTTCGCGAACTACTCAGTCTAGTCCCCAACAATGGATCTAGCCTATTCTCCTGCAACCGAGCGGTAGATTTCTCCTGATTCCGATGTTCGTTTTTGTGAGCCATTTAGCTCTCCGCGTCGTCCCGATCTACTCGATCTAGTCCCTGGCGGTGGATCTAGCCTACTCAACGGGCCATACAGTAGGTGCTGAGGTCTATCCGGCGATTCCGGTTGGACCGTAGCTTCCGGTTCACCAGCGCCCCAACGACCCACTGCTAGCTCTGCGACGCGGTCTAATCCCCGGCGGTGGATCTAGCCTACTCACGAGCTACCCGGTAGGATGTCGAGATCGGTTCAGCGATTCCGGTGAAGCTTGACGTCCGGTTCCCAGGCGCCCCGACGACCCAACTCGGTGCTACGTCACGTACTACTCAACTGGTCCCCGGCGGTGGACCTAGTCTACACAGTTGGAGAATTCCCCGGCGGCGGAATTTCTCTCGAAACCCGATTAGTCATCAAATATTTTCACATTCGTTTTCGAGCTCTCGGTCGAGACACGAGTGCTTTTTTTCAGTCCGTGCAGTGTATAGCGACAAAGAATACTGCTAATCCGCGTTCAAAGTTATCTTGCGGGTTCGATTCGGTCCTGAGTCTTTTGATCGCGTGTGAGGATTAAACATTAGCCAGCTGTATAGACTGGATCGGTTTGTCTTTGGACATCAGTTTAAAGATAAGTGATTTTTTGTCTTTCTTAACACATTTATTGCTTTCCTCCGTCTGCACGGATGGTAAAATGAAGGTTGAATCGGGTTCAACTCCTAAGGCTCACCGCCCCCCGGCTCAAATGGTACACAGAACTCTCAACTGGTCCATTTGCGGTCTTCTTTCGGCCGAAGACTAAATCGCTGAATCTTCAGATTTCTTAAGTCCTGACAGAACGATTCTCGGCTGTGACCGAAATTTCGAAGGTCCGCTCGGACAAGATAAGGGTGTTGCTAGCTAACTCAAAGCAGACAAACGATATTGCTTGCTGTGAGCACTTTACGCGGGATTATAACGTGTATATTTCAGCTGTAAATGTAAAGTTTGAAGGCGTCGTCACCGATGAGAGTTTGACGTATGAGAATCTGCTGCAGTACGGAGTTGGGGTTGCCTCTACAATGATAACCAGTCTTCCTTAATTCACGATCTTTGCGATAACTTCAATTTGACAATTTTAAGCACGGGTGAAGTGACACGGATACCTGCTCCCCCAGCGCTCCCGAGCGCATAGAAACAATTGCTAAAAAAATTTATGCTGAAAAAGTCGTACTTATTTTGTTACAAAATGCGAAACATACATTGCCGGAAAGTATTTTTTGTATCTAGGCCGGTGGATGCCCGTTGTAAGTAGTATTTTTTCTTATAGTACTTGTCAGTCAGTCGAAATATCTTCCACATATTTCCACATCTTTTAGTAATTGACGTTCAAAATGGCGGTATTTTTAACCCACTTTATTTAATAACTCTTAAGTTTTGAAATAAAAAAATGTTGACGTCTTCGACAAATATCTGTGATTTCTTAATTTCAATAACTTCATGGAACATTTGAAGAATTGCAAAGATCTCAAAAAAAAATTATAATCAAAAAATGATTTTTAAGGGCCTCCCATAAACAACGCGCTTTATCTCAACACCATTACATTTTGGAGAGTTTGCATGTTCAATAAGTTTTCTCGCTGTAGAATTTTCTATAACTTTGTTATTGACATCATGACTCTATCTCGAAAGTTAGTGGAAATAAATTTTCTATCTCACTTTTAGGTGGATTAATCACAATTCAGTATACATCAAAAGGGGGCTTCTATTCTGAAAAAGTGTTCCGAACACACCAAATCGCTGAAATCAACTCCTAGAGCATTATTAAACGCACGTTTTGGTACCATTGTGACCACTGTGCCGTGGTGTCGTTGGCTGCTATCGCAGCGGTCTTTGGCGGTTAGATAGGGAGGTGAGCTTGGCTCCTTTGTTGGAATCTCCCCAACGACGTTGGCGAACTATCGCCGGATCGACTTGCTCAACGCAAGCGATTCCGGAAGTCACGGCAGTGCACTTCCCAGGGGGAACTGTCAACTATTAGCAGCATAACTAGCGCACAATTATTTTCGCAAGAGGAGAGCGGTAGCCTAGCTAAACTCAATGTTAATTATACACAAATGTCAAACAAAAATTACTACACCTATCTACACAAACAGAACCGTTCACAACCGCGAAAATGAACAAAAATTTACAACTAAATGTGAACGATATCGAACAGCGGAGAGCAAAACATTGTGTAAATAAATAAATAACACTCTACGGCGAGTGTACGCAAAAATAGGTATATTTTCACCCAGTGCTAAATTGTTACTCAGACGGGTAACAATGGTTATGTGTAAGTACTAGATTCTCACGAACTAAACAATTTCGTGAAATAATGGTTAGGTTTAGCTCAAAAGCATGTTCTGAAGAATTATAGTAAATAGTTCCACCCGTGACCGCATAGAGGGAGCCAACACTAACTTTTCAACGGAAAGAGATAGAAATCAGGTGTCTTCTACAAAGTTGTAGAACAGGCATTTTTCAGTAATTCTTCCGAACATACCAATATTCTATCTCTCTGTAGAACTAAAATGCTCTAACCAAAAAATAACTCGTATCATGTACTACAATTCTTCTGAATATACTATTCAGCTAAATCTAACCATTATTTCACAAAAATGTATAGTTCATGGAAATCGAGTACTAATACACAACCATGCTATATGCTAGGCCCCATGCAAAACTGACTCACACATCACTTCAATAAAAGTTCAGGCGCGTTGGTCCGGTAGCTAGACTTGTCCGATTTGCTTCAAATTTGGAGCAAATACACCTGGTGGGACTAGGAATCGGGTTGGGCCGATTGAGTTTTTAAAAAATCATTATTTTTCTGGGCAGTTTAATCTACATACATTATAATTAAAAGGATAAAAAAAATTCTCGAAAGTAAGCCGTTTTAATGCATGAATCTAATATAATTATGCAGTAGGTTTGTTTCGTTTTAAAATATTTGCCCGACACCATATGCTCGAAGACAAACCAAAACATTAGATATTGTCTCTCAAAAGCAATCTGATCGTGCTTCGTAACGTAAACATTTTCTTGGGCCAAGTTGATGAAGCATACAGTGCGTGTATCAAACTGAAATACTGTCTCATACCTTTTTCAAATCACATAAGCAACACAGTATGTTGGTGTCAATTATCAGTAGTTTCTTATCTTAGTAGATAACGATAACGTTTAAAAACAATCACAATTGAAAGCGCTTTGCACATGAATATATCAAACTCGGATATTGTGTAAAACATTAGTCAATTGAAATACCTTCGGCTTGAATAATTTCACTTTACTTGGTACCGAATCCAAACTTCGATCACTTGGATTCATCGCAACGCTATTGTTGTTACTGTTAGTTGTTTCAATATTTGCAAATTCATATGTGTCATGCTGCCACGAAAAAACATTTCTTAACTTTTGCGTTATACTTGACATCGTTTAGTTACTATAACTTTTTAACTTCCCAAACAAACAAACGTTCACTCCTTCCGAAAGCAACACATTGAATGAACGTTGATAACAATAATGTTGCGTTCTTTGATAAAGACCCATACCCAAAACACTTGCATTGTGATACATCTCATACACCCTTAAACGCGCTTAAGGGGGTCCTCTACTCTCAAGACCCGAAATTGAACTATTTGTTGGGAAATAAATTTATAGCCGTAAGCACAAAGCCGTACTAACTGTTTTTAAACCGGACTAACTTTTAAACCGGCCTAAAATATTTGGTAAGCTTTAATCAAACGATGCTGTCATTTATATGGCTGCGTTCTGATCTGCGTTACACGTTAATGTTAAAAAACAACATTCAAGTTGAAGAAAATGAGTAAATTCATTCCGATATTTTCTTGCAGTAAAATAGCTTTTCTTCGTCAAATATCTCGTTCCATAGGGTTTGAGAACAATTTTGTCAACTTGTTGCCGATATGTTTCTGAACATAGAACTTTAACGTGTTGGATAGTTGAAAGTGATGATTTTATTCATTTCGTTTATTTGATAGGCACAAATGCGTTAGCTTGGCGGTGCCAAATGCTTTTGTTTTTACATTTTGGATATCTTAAAACTAGGAGGTTACAATGTTGAAATATTTTTTTTACAAAGGAAAAAAAGTTTACAGCTATCTTAAGACTAGAAATAAGATTCAATATACAAGAGAGGGCCAAAAGATTTTTTATGAAAAAATTTAAAACAAGGGATTCACTTTGATATACAAGAGGGGGAGTGATAGTATTTTACGAAATATTTTACAGTTATCTTAAAACTAACAATATAGTTTAGTACACAAAAGGGGGAACAAATATTTATGAGAAACTTCACAGAAATCTTAAAACTAGGGATTCAATTCTATTTACAAAATGGAGGACAAGGGTTTCAATAAAGAGTAAAAATTATAGCTATCTTAAAACTAGGAATACAGAATACTAATTTGAATTTTTTAACTAAAACTTATGCTTGGTCAAGATATTCAGAGGGTGGCTTATTTCCGCATCAGTGTAGCAGCAGTTGTATCAAAGACAGGGGAGAGACAGGGAAAGAAGAGCAAAACTTGCAACTTTCGCTCGAACGGGGGGGGGAAGGGGGATCAGCGAAACAAATTTGCGCCTCAGTCTAGTAAGTCGTCGAGTACCGGATTGGCGGATGGTATTCTTCGGACCCGCGGGGAATCCTTCAAAAGTCATCGGACCTCGAGTCGCTCTCGCTTCAGTTTCCTTCTATGCAGGCGTAGTGGTAAGGGCGACGGCGGTTACATAGTGGCACTCTGGAGCTGATCGGTTCCACAAGGCAGGAGGAAACTCTAAAAACGAGAAATAAAAGAGAGGGGCTAAATTGGGATATTTATCGTTTTTATGAAGGTATAAATAAGGGACATATAGGGGAAATCACGAGTTGCCAGCATATCTCGGACTGGTACATTGGGTGGTCTACCTCGGGCCCGAAGGAATTCCTTTAACTGAGACCTGGCGTCACAATACCCGGCGCATACCCAGACAATGTGTTCGATGTCGTGATAGCCCTCGTCACAAGCGCACAGACTACTCTCCACAAGCCCAATACGCCGCAAATGCGCATCCATGGTGGAGTGATTGGACATAAGTCGGGACATTACGCGAATAAAATCCCGACCCACATCCATCCCCCCGAACCAAGGCTTCGTTGATACCTTTGGGATAATCGAATGTAGCCATCGTCCAAGTTCCCCATTGCTCCACGAGGTTTGCCAACTGTTGAGCGTCCTCTGATGACAAATACTAAAAAATTCGTTGAAGCAGATTGGTCTTTCGTATATGTCACCATTTAATGCGCCCGCCTTTGCTAATGAGTCGGCCTTTTCATTGCCCGGGATAAAACAATGAGAGGGGACCCAAACAAAGGTAATCTGATAAGATTTTTCAGATAACGTACACAAGGACTCCTGTATCATCCCCAGAAAATACGGGAGTTGCTTTTTAGGCTTCACCGCACGAAGAGCCTCGATAGAGCTGAGGCTGTCCGAAACGATGAAGTAGTGATCTGTGGGCAGAGTGTCGATGATCCCAAGGGTGTACTGAATTGCAGCTAACTCTGCGACGTAAACTGAAGCGGGATCATTGAGCTTGAATGAAGCGGTGATAGTATTGTTGAAGATACCGAAGCCAGTGGACCCATCGAGATTTGATCCGTCAGTGTAAAACATTTTGTCGCAGTCGACTTCTCGGAATTTATTATAAAATATATTGGGGATCACCTGCGGGCGTATATGGTCCGGGATTCCACGAATCTCTTCCTTCATGGATGTGTCGAAGAATACAGTAGAATCAGAAGTATCTAGGAAACGGACACGGTTGGGATTGTACGAAGAAGGATTGATGCTCTGTGCCATGTAGTCGAAGTACAAGGACATAAAACGGGTTTGAGAATTAAGCTCGACGAGCCTCTCGAAATTTTGAATTACCAACGGGTTCAGAATGTCGCATCGGATGAGCAATCGATATGAGAGTTCCCAAAATCGATTTTTTAGCGGAAGAACGCCCGCCAGCACTTCGAGACTCATCGTATGGGTCGAGTGCATGCAACCCAAGGCAATGCGCAAGCAACGATACTGGATTCTCTCCAGTTTGATGAAGTGTATGTTCGCAGCGGAGCGGAAACAGAAACACCCGTACTCCATCACCGACAATATCGTTGTTTGGTACAACCTGATCAGGTCTCCTGGGTGAGCACCCCACCATGTTCCAGTTATTGTTCGGAGAAAATTGATCCTTTGTTGGCATTTCTGTTTCAGATACCTAATGTGACATCCCCAGGTACTTTTAGAGTCGAACCAGACCCCGAGATATTTAAATGTGAAAACCTGGTTGATCGTTGCACCCATTAATAAAAGCTGGAGTTGCGCCGGCTCACGCTTCCTAGAAAAAACAACCAACTCAGTTTTCTCCGTGGAGAACTCAATACCCAGCTGAAGAGCCCAAGCAGACAAATTGTCCAAGGTATTCTGTAATGGTCCTTGCAAGTCGGCAGCTTTGGGCCCTGTAACAGAGACCACCCCGTCGTCTGCAAGTTGCCTTAGCGTGCATGAATTGGCAAGACAATCGTCAATGTCATTCACGTAGAAATTGTAGAGCAGGGGACTTAGACATGAGCCCTGGGGAAGACCCATGTAGCTAAATCGCGATGTTGTTAAATCGCCATGCGAAAAGTGCATGTGTTTTTCAGACAACAGGTTTAGCAAAACGTTATTTAAAATTGGCGAAAGACCATGCTGGTGCAGCTTCTCTGACAGAATGTTGATAAAAACTGAGTCAAAAGCCCCCTTAATATCCAAGAAGACTGATGCCATCTGCTCTTTGTTAGCATAGGCCATTTGGATTTCTGTAGAAAGCAACGCAAGGCAATCGTTCGTCCCTTTGCCTTTGCGGAAGCCAAATTGTGTATCTGACAGTAAGCCATTTGCTTCAACCCAATTGTCGAGGCGAAACATGATCATTTTCTCGAACAACTTCCGAATACAGGACAGCATTGCAAACGGCCGATACGAGTTGTGGTCGGAGGCTGGTTTTCCTGGTTTTTGGATGGCGATGACCTTCACTTGCCTCCATTCATAAGGGACAATGTTACCCTCAAGAAACTTGTTAAATAAATTCAACAAGCGCCTTTTTGCAGTGTCAGGCAGATTCTTCAGCAAGTTGAATTTGATTCTGTCTAACCCTGGGGCGTTATTGTTGCACGATAAGAGAGCAAGTGAGAACTCCACCATCGAAAACGGTGTTTCGTTCGCGGTATCGGGAGGAGACGCGGCGCGGCACGTTTTCTGTACCGGGACAGAGTCCGGACAAATCTTCTTGGCGAAAGCGAATATCCAACGGTTTGAATATTCCACGTTCTCGTTGGTACTATTACGGTTACGCATACGTCGAGCCGTACCCCAAAGAGTGCTCATCGCTGTTTCTCTCGTTAACCCGTCGACGAACCGGCGCCAATAACTGCGTTTTTTGGCTTTCATTAGACTCTTCATTCGCCTTTCTAACGACGCGTACTGTTGATAGCTAGCGGGTAACCCGTCTTCCCGGAAGGCCATATGCAGTGGACTTTTCCGCGTACAGCTCTGAGCACTCTTTATCCCACCACAGGGTGGGAGACCGTCCATGGGTATTCGCGCTGGGTACTGGTTTAGTCTGAGCTTGATTCGCACTGTCGAGAATCAAGCCAGCCAAAAACCTGTACTCTTCCTCCGGAGGAAGTTCTTGAGTGGATTCGATTTTAACGGACATCGCGGTCGCGTAACTCTTCCAATCAATGTTCCGTGTGAGGTCATATGAGACATTGATTGTTTCCGATGGTCTTGAACCGTTAGCAATTGAAATCACGATAGGCAAATGATCGCTACCGTGGGGATCAGGGATCACCTTCCACATGCAATCTAACTGTAGCGATGTCGAGCAAAGCGACAAATCCAACGCGCTTGCGCGTGCTGGTGGTGTAGGAATCCGCGTCATTTCTCCCGTGTTTAAGATGGTCATGTTGAAATTATCGCAAAGATCTTGGATTAATGTTGATCTATTATCATCATGAAGACAGCCCCATACCGTACCGTGCGAGTTAAAGTCTCCCAGAACTAGCCGCGGTGCCGGTAAGGATTCCGTGATATTACAAAGCGTTCGGTGCCCTACCGAGGCTCTAGGAGGAATGTAGATGGAAGCAATGCAAAGGTCTTTACCTTTGATTAAAACTTGACAAGCGACAATTTCAATGCCTGGTGTCGAAGGGAGGTTAATTCGGTTGAAAGAATAGCACTTTTTGATCCCCAAAAGTACTCCTCCATAGGGGTTTCCTCGATCCAGACGAATTATATTAAAGTCGTGGAAGTTGAGATTTATATCGGAAGTTAACCAAGTTTCACATAATGCGAAAGCATCACATTTTAAACTATTTAGTAAAAATTTAAAGGAATCGATTTTCGGGAGGATACTTCTGCTGTTCCACTGTAGAACAGTGATCGAATCGGTGACCTCGTTCGATGACTTAGCCATCGAAGGATACGATCGCTGCAAGGAGGGGCCATTTAGTAGTCAACTGCTTCAAAAATGTTTGCACTATAGGGAGAAAACGTATCAGAAGGCTTTTAAGAGGATCAGTAACATTGAAAGCTGTGAAAATTAAGTCCACTATGTCAGAAAATTTCATTAGTCCGCTACTGGACTGAGTATCTGTTTGAAAAAAGGGGACACTTGAGGTTTTGGATGTCCCTGGAAGTGGTGGGTACTCCTTGTTAGAATTAATATTTCCAAGTCCTGGAGCAAATTGCTTCGGCTTTTGTGCATCACTTCCGTTGGATTTATTCGTTGTAGATGGCGCACTCTGAGTGGACGACACCTTGGCACCCTTACGAGGCAATGTAGGGGAGGCTGGATTTCTCCTCTTCCTGGATTCCCCTGGGTTAACCAAAGATGTTCCCTCTCGTGGGTCGTCAGATTCTTGCTTAACGTTAGCCAAACCAGCATAGGGATTTTCGGACAGGACAGATGGCGAAGCATTCTTTAGCATTTCTGCATAAGAACGCCTTGAGCGTTCCTTAAGGGAGCGCTTAATTTTATCCCCGCGCTGCTTGTACGCAGGACACGATTTAAGAGCATGTGAAGGGCCCCCGCAGCAAATACACTTTTCAGTTTCTTTGTCGCAAGAGTCATCCTCATGCTCTCCTTCGCATTTGCCGCATCGTTTCTTATTTCCACAATATGTGGCTGTGTGGCCCAACTGCTTGCAATTGCTGCAGCTCATGACCCGCGGTACAAACAGGCGAACGATGTAGTTGGGAAGAGAGGACCCGGCGAATGTCACCCGAATCGAGCCTGATAGAGAGTAGGTAGTCTTACCTCCCTCGGTGTTTGCGGTATACAATTGTTTGCATTCCAAGATCTTAATCTGTTCAAGTGAGGGGTCCTTAAAGCAGCCAACCCCGTGCTCCAACAGTTCTTCGCATTTCAGGCCCGGTTCGGACACTACCCCATCGATTTCACAGGCCACACAAGGCACATATGCTTTAAATTCCCGCGTAAAGCGCTCACAGCAAGCAATCGCGTTTGCCTGGCCGAGATCACTCACTAGAACACGTATCTTGTTTGCCCGAACACGTGTTATCTGAGTTACGGCCGGGTAATTAGCAGTCAGATCTCGAGAAAGTTTTAATATATTAACCGGTTTCTCTCCGGTCCGAAAATATACCACCCATGGCCCAGAGGAACCTTCTGGGTACTGCTTTATACGGGGAGCAATGCGAGTATTAGGGGGATCAGGGACTTCCATGATTACATCAGATGGTATTTCGCCCTCGGCCATTTAAGCACGAGGGCAGAGCGTTATATAAACGGGAATGTGTCTTATTATTTGATTACAAGGTAGAGTAAAAGTAGGGAAAAGGAAAGAAAGCAAACGAGGAAAAAAAAATAAAGCAAAACTTATCTGCAAACAACGTCGATTGTTCCGCACCAGCGAAAACAATGTACTGGATTTACTGCCGGCACCAGCAGAATGGCAGCTAACGAACGAACAAAGGATGACCTTCAATCACTGAAATTTACACAACGAGCACCACTGTGAAATATAACGATCCGTTCCGTTCAAAGGTTGGGAGACGTATGAAAGTTGGCCGATGATGTACAGTACTTTGTAGTGACATAATATGCAAAAATCGAAAATAAATCGATATACATATGCATGTTTTTATTCAGTTTGAATAGGCGCTCGTCGAGTTAGAGGTGGCTAAACCATCGGTTGTAATTGGTGCCATGATAGTTATTTCTCGACAAAAATATGATTACTGGTTAAAACCCAACTGTCAAAATTCTCTTTGAAAGGAAATTCCGGACAAACCGTCGCTCGATAAACACAGTTCATAGCAGTTAATGGAAGAGAACATTTTTCTTTTTTGTTTACTGCCAACATCTGTGATTGGCGAGTAACGGTTTGTCCGGAATTTCCTTTCAAAGAGAATTTTGACAGTTGGCTTTTAAGCCGGAATTATATGTTTGTCGAGATTTCAAACTTTGATTAAAAAATTGGTTAAAATATTTCAATTTGAATTTAAAATGAACTGTGAGTGTCATACTAATTGAACATGATACCTATCGACGTGGGGGAGAACATTTATTTTCGTTTCAAGTGAATTTTCACAAGTTTGAAATAAAGATCAATTATCAATGAAGGCCTGCGAATTAAAATTATACACGTTTTTCAGCGAGGTTTATATAAAATGTAAACAAAGATCAAACAAAAAATTAAACTTTGACAGAATGATCATTTATATTCACGAGCCTTAGGGATCATCCATAAATGACGTAGCATTATATGGGGGAGGGGGGAGTTTTATATTTTGTGATGATGTGTGACGACAGGGGGGTAGGGGGTCATGTCATGCTACGTAGCTTTTTTAAAGGGGAATAGAATAAAATTTTAAAAAAAATTTCTGTGACGAGGGGGGGCAGGGTTACCGTCAAGCTACGTAATTACCAAGGGGGGTATTTAGAGGTTTGTGACGGAATGCTACGATGGGGGAGGGGGGTGTTAAAAAATCACTCAAAAAATGCTACGTCATTTATGGATGGTCCCTTATATTTTTTTTTTTTTGCACTGTGGCAGACAGAATATAGATATATTTCTATAATGCATCAATGCAAATTGGAACGATTTTAGGGTAGACGAGCCCTTATTCATCTCATTAGTCGGGATATCACACTCTTTCGCGGATAACTCGGCTTTCAGTGATTGGAATGCTCTTAAAACGGTATCAACATCTTTGCTTCGTTTCTAAGAAGCAGTACAATAAAAAATCTCGCCTGGAAAATGTAAAATACTCCCGTTTGAGCGAAGCGAATAGTCGAGTACAACATACCCTTATACGTCCGTACCATTTGAGCCAATGCGTTGAATAGAGAGAGCAGATACTGCTCTAACTAATGTGTTCAAATGGGTAGGATGAATAGAGGTGCTAAGATGAATTAGGGCACAGTAACCCTATTTGCTAACAAAATTTCTATGATTTTATGAATAAAAATAATAAGTGCATTAAAGCATAAATGAGAGTTTACAACATCCTAGCAATATATTTTTACCAACACTCTGTAACTATTTGTGCCGTTTATACGCAATTTTGCTTCAAACTAACTTATGATTATTACAACAACTGACAGAATCTTATACTTGTTTAATTATTTCTATAGAGTTAATTAATATATTAATATGACGTATTCCATATTTATGTCGTATTCTTTTCTGATTCACGGTTCAAGCAATGTTTTGGAATAACGTACCGGTTGTTCAGAACTATTGATGCATATGCCAAAAATCGAAATAAATATATTGATCACGTTGTGTTCACAATAAATTTCAAAATATTTTGTGTTCTGATGTTTTATGTGATTTTATTCTTATTGGAACATTGCACAGTATTTAAAATCAATTATTTACTCTTAGCTTAGAGTATTTGTGGAACTAATTTCTAAGCTGTTAACATTCTGATTCAATTTGCTAACCACGAGTGTAGGAAAATTCATAAAATATTGCATTTTACGATCTAAATCCAATTGTCATTTGTTTGGATCCATCCCCTAGAAACAATAATTTTCTTCCGTTAGTTTACTGTTCTTTGATGGTGTGATACAATAGATATATGGGCAATAATTCGTGAAAATAAGTTATCGATTTATATTAACGAATTGAATGGTCCCGCTTATTCTCTTGAGCGATAAGCAAAAAAAAAAGAATCAAAACAATTTCCTATTGTTATTATAAGTATATATATATAGTATATATATATATATTAAATATAGTATATATATATATATATAGTATATATATATCTATATATATATAGTAATATACTAATATATATATATATATATATATATATATATATAGTGTGTGAGTATTTTATAGTGTATAGTTTATATAGACTTGTATCGTGTGTGATTTAATATACTTGTAGTGTCTTTATTTATATAGTGTAGTGATTGTTGTGTGTGTGTTTGTGCTGTAAGTTGTATGTGTAGTGTTATATATATATATATATATATATATATATATATATATATATATATATATATATATATATATATATATATATATATATATATATATATATATATATATATATATATATATATATATATATATATATATATATATATATATATATATATATATATATATATATATATATATATATATATATATATATATATATATATATATATATATATATATATATATATATATATATATATATATATATATATATATATATATATATATATATATATATATATTGCAAGTTACCGAGTGTACGCGATATTAGAAAAGCGAATGAAAAATTTAATGAAAGCTAAGAAACGCAGTTACTGGCGCCGATTTCTCGACCGGTTAACAAGAGAAACATCGATGAGCACTCTTTAGGGCACGGCCCGACACATGCGAAACCGAAACAGTAATAACGAGAGCGTGGAATATTCAAACCGTTGATTATTCGATTTCGCCAAGAAGGTTTGTCCGGATTCCGCCACGGCACAGAAAATCTACCGCGCCGCGTCGCCTTACAATACCGCGAACGAAACACCGTTTACGATGGTGGAGTTCTCACTTGCTCTCTTATCATGTAACAATAAAGCCCCGGGGCCAGATAGAATCAAATTCAACTTGTTGAAGAATCTGCCAGACTCTGCCAAAAGACGCTTGTTGAATTTATTTAATAGGTTTCTTGACGGTAACATTGTCCCACATGACTGGAGACAGGTGAGGGTCATCGCCATCCAAAAACCAGGAAGACCAGCCTCCGACCACAATTCGTATCGTCCGATTGCAATGCTGTCCTGTATCCGGAAGTTATTCGAAAAAATGATATTGTTTCGCCTCAGATACACAATTTGGCTTCCTCAAAGGCAAAGGGACGAACGATTGCCTAGCGTTGCTCTCAACAGAAATTCAAATGGCGTATGCTAACAAAGAGCAGATGGCATCAGTATTCTTGGATATTAAGGGGGATTTCGATTCAGTTTCTATCAACATTCTTTATGAGAAATTGCACCAGCATGGTCTTTCACCAATATTAAACAACTTTTTGCTAAACCTGTTGTCTGAAAAACAAATGCATTTCTCGCATGGCGATTTATCGACCTCACGATTCATGTCTAAGCCCTCTCCTCTACAATTTTTACGTGAATGACATTGACGAATGTCTTGTCAATTCCTGCACGCTAAGGCAAGCTAAGTCCTAAAGCCGTCGACTTGCAAGGATCACTGCAAGATACCTTGGACAATTTGTCTGCTTGGGCTCTCCAGCTGGGTATCGAGTTCTCCACGGAGAAAACTGAGCTAGCCGTATTTTCTAGAAAGCGTGAACCAGCGCAACTACAGCTTCAATTAATGGATCAAACTATTGCTCATGTTTCAACATTCAAATATCTCGGGGTATGGTTCGACTCTAAAGGTACCTGGGGATGTCACATTAGGTATCTGAAACAGAAGTGCCAACAAAGGATCAACTTTCTCCGTACAATAACTGGAACATGGTGGGGTGCCCATCCAGGAGACTTAATCAGGCTGTACCAAACAACGATATTATCAGTGATGTTTCTGCTTTCGCTCCGCTGCGAACATATTTGCGAACTTCATCAAACTGGAGCGAATTCAGTATCGTTGCTTGCGTATTGCCTTGTGTTGCATGCACTCGACCCATAAGATGAGTCTCGAAGTGCTGGCGAGCGTTCTCCCGCTGAAAAATCGATTCTGGGACCTCTCATATCGATTGCTCATTCGATGCGATATTCTGAACCCATTGGTGATTGCCGCCACGACGGAACGAAAACTATTCAAGCAACCAAAAGTTAATACCTAAAAGTACTCTTTAATGTTCACACTAAGTTCTTAGAGAACTTTCAAGCTTTTATTAGGAATTTAAAAACCGATTAAACAGCTATTAGATATTGCACTGAAAATTATTTAAAACGAAAAACCTTAGCATCCCTTTCTTATATGAACTTTTGATTGATTCAGTAATGTTTGCTTTAATTGCTCAAGTAAAACAAATAGCTGCGAAATCACCTTGCGGAAACGTCTACGAGAACAATCGAAAGAAAATGTAAAAAGGAAAAAAATTGTTTTAATAATTATTTCTTGATAACCTATAACCTCCGCCCCCCGGTTAAAAATCTGTACTTGGACATAATTTTCAAAAAAAAAATTGTAATGGCTTAATAGGTCCTGAAAAAAGCGGTGATTTGAAAAGCTTTTGTTCGGTTAAAACCTTTAATAATAGTGGTAAGCTTGAAGCTAGTTGGTACCGCCGCACGGTACTATCTTTGATTTTAGGCCTGAGTTTAGTCCGGCCTAAGACGTTAGTACCTGTCATTGCAGAAATGGCTGCATCCTGAAGCCAAATGAAAACAGTGTAAAGGGGCGCCATATTCCTCTTGCATACATCTCAGTAATTTGAATCAACTTTTCGACCTTTATGTGCAATATTATGGCCCATGTTGCACACACACCATATGAGGGCAAGTAAGCAAGTTTTATCCCGTACGAAAAACTGGTATAATCGAGTTTTAAATGTCATTTTTTTGATATTCTTTATCGTCCTATCCATAAGGTGCTACACGCTCATTTGAAAATGCCATGTCGAAGAGTTATAAAGGCTATTACAGGTTAGCAGAAGTCGAATTATTTTGAAACTAACCGTAGAACGAAATTTTTTAATTGGATGCAGAGCTGCATTAAATAAAAATTGTTTTCGTTTGTTAGTTTACTTATGGCTATCAGAATGAGTGAAGCTGTTTAATTTACCCACAATTTTTTAGTTAGTTTAACTAGAGGAAAATAAAAGAATATATAATCACAATGTGTACCCTTTTCTACTTCTTCTACTCTTCTCACAAAGAATACAATAAGCAAGTGGATGTTTTCTTATATTTTACTGCTTTCGAAAGAATCCAAACTAAGATTAAATAAAAGATTGTAAATAAAGCCTTGCTATACAGCCTAAATAAAACGATGACGGCAAACAATCTGCTACAAATATTCTCATTTTGATCGTTATTTAAATAATATTGAAGGTTGCTTATATTGTTTCACTATTCATAATTTTCCATCAGATCTTCGACGATTAGCATTTCCACTGTAGAACAAATTGTCGTTTAATTCTTAGTGATAGAACAGAAATGCACAGGGTTTGAAAGAAGTTGTGAAAGTTGAGACTGGACAAATGACTTGGAAAAATGACACAAAAAGTTGAATTCGGAAGAATCGCCTAAATCGTGTCGGAACTTAAGTATTATCGGCAAAAAATTGGATAGAGCAGCCAAAAGATCCAGCCACCAAAAATATATCCAGTTGGCAGTTTTATTTTGTTAAGTAGTTAAGGAGACAATAATGTGAAATAAATGTTATTTTATGTTTTTTTAATTCAGAAATAATTCTATTGACAGTATTTTTCATTCTGGCGCGATTTTCATGAATGGATATTTTTCACGCGTTTTGTAGTAACAGTTTTGCGAAAAATAAAGGGTAAAGCATACCCAGGTTGAGCTGTATTCATTTATGGATACGAACTCTTTACCCACTTAGGCTGTGAACCATTTGGTGAAATTTTTAACTTTTAGTTAAAATCTGACACTTCGAAAGTTATTTGCAAAATAACCCTACTCTGGAGCATGGTTAAAATTGACAGAGCGATAGTTAAATTTGACAGCTCGATGGTTAAAATGTTGCCCATGATGCAGAATAAAAAGGTGGAAACATTGTCTGTGCCTAATTGAGGTTGTCAATATTTTTCAATACAAAATTAAGGGATAAAGATGGAAACGATAACGTGTTGTGTTAAGATTTGTTTGGGTTATTTCAAGATGTGGATGTTTACTTTTCGAGGCTATGACTGTCATACTTAATGTAATAAGAAAAAAACTAATTTTCAAAATATCGACACATGTTCACACCTCTACCATCTTGTGGTTATCGCAGCTGTCAATTCTAAATAACTATCCATATGTCAACTTTTGAAATGGTTCGCTCTCTCGGTTAAATTTTTCCATTCAAGAGAAAATAACTTTCGAACTGTCAAATTTTAACTAAAGGTTAAAAAAAATCGCCAAATGGTTCACAGCCTTAATGGGTTATTCCACTTTTATTGAAAATGCGTAGTTTTCGACGCATTAATTGGTATTTTATTTTATTAGTGTAGTTCGACGTGCTTGTCTTTCCTACCTGATAAACTGGCTTATTTATTACCATCTTTATTGCGAGCAAAGGGAGCCATATTTATCCAGAAGAAAGCCGAAGAGAGGATTGAAAATAACGAAATGTGTGCAGGAGAAGCATGACAAATTTTTGCATATTTTTGTCTTCTTTCGGTAACATGATGCTGCCATTTGCATTGCTGCGTTCTGGTCAGCAATACACGGCTATGTTAAAAACTGTACAATAAAGTTAATTTAAAATTCACTGTTTATTCCATTTAATAGTCTGATTATTTCGAGAATTTTGACATTAAAAATGTCTTACTCCACTATCTGGGGCTAGGTGTCATTCTAAAATCTAAACTATCTCCCATGTAACGAAACTATGTACGGTTTGCACGCTTATAACTCCGATATTACTAGATGGATTTTAATCATTCATACACCAACCGATTCAGAAACACCTAACTTAAATATTGGTAATAATTTAATATCTCCCCAATAAAAGTAGACTTTTAAAAATTGGTAAAATTAAAAAGTTCACGAAAAACGGGAAAATTACCATTCGTGAGGCAGATTTCTCAGACACAGCCGTCATTAGAGGGTAGGTTAGTGGCTCAATCACACACGAAAAGTCATAAATAGAAGCAACGCATGTCCGTTTAAATCAGTTGTTGCTCTTATCCCATACGAACAACATCGTCTCCGGGCGATGCAATAAGCGCTATCGATTTTCGGCAACGTTGGCATTTGCACACACTCGCACCTAAGTGACTAAACCATATACGGTTAGTTTATAAATAGAGGTGACGCGTACCCGTTCGAATCAGTTTTTGTTCTTATGTCGAACGGGTAAGATCATGGCTGCAGCGTCTGGGCACTACAATAAGCGGTAGACGCTATGCATTTTCGGCAGCGGTGGCCGTGTGCGGATTTTTCGGGTACCAGCACGGTGTCACAGAATGATTTGCAAAGTGGGTGGGTGGGTGGTGTGGTTTTGATTTAATTCAATACGGTGTGTGTTGCTTAAGAGTGTTGCGTTTGAAAAAAATATATTTTTTATGCATGCGTGTGCGTTGTAACTTGTTAATCCATGTGCGCTTTGTAGCTGCGTAGGGTAAAGAGCCTATTGGTTCTCATATATTTCATATTTCGGTTATGTTTTTTTCAGTAAGGCATCTAACAACGTGCTTCTGTGGTTATTGTACTGTTCAGCAGCGTAGTATTTTATATAGGAGAGTACACTCAGGTTTTTTTACGCGGATTATGAAATTTACGCGGTTTTCATTTACGCGTTTTTTTGAAATTTACGCGGTTTTCATTTGCACGGCCTGTATCCCCTGCGTTAAAAAACCTGAGTGTAATTGCATCGGAAACAATCACATTCCCAGCAGAACTTTTTGTTTTCTAATTTCAAACACTTTTGTTTCGTACTGCACACAACGGAAAATTTTAAAACAGAACTTACCGTCCCAGCAGCAGTTTAAGCGGGTGTTCTTTTTCGATTCAAATTCAAGCGATGTCTTAAGCGTTACTGGTCTTAAAATTGTTTTCCCAGTTTATCCAGTCAGAGTATCTGTCCTACCCTATGTATTTAAAACACAGTTCTAATTGCGTTTTAAAGTATACAACAAATAGAACGGTTGGGTATACTAATTTAAATTTTAAAATAAATCTGCTTTAAATTATGAAACAAACCGCTGTACTGAAAATATAATTATGTCAGTCCTATTACCACATAAAACACCTATATAATAGAAAAAAGGCAGAATTGGTTTAATAATACAATGTTTACACTACAGAGTTATAACACGTTTTAATAATTAGCAACAAGAAAAATGTCACCAAGATAGCATAAAAACCCGTTTTAACTGGTAGTGCGAACGTTGCATAACAATGTAATTTATCAAATAATTTCATTTTTTCCACCACTAATCGATCAAGAAATACATAATCTTAAGATTGTTTACTTAAGTTCATTAGTACATTATTGAAAATTTAAATGGAAAATGAAATTTCATATTTCATGGAGAATCTGTATATTACTGTAAGTGAAAATAAGAAAGACAATTTAATTGCCTACAAATTTGTTGAAGACTGCTAGTCAATCCGGATTTGGTAAAAGATGTTATTAAACTTTTAACGAAGTGATGTCTGAGTCAGTTTTGCATGGGACCTAGCAGTGCATGATTGTGGCTCAGTACTTGATTCGCACTAACATAACATTTTTGTGAAATAATGGTTAGGCTTAGGTCAATAGTATGTTCGGAAGATTTATAGCAAGTAATACGAGTCATGTTTTGGTTAGAAAATTTTAGTTCCACATTTTACCGCATAGAGGGCGCCAACACTAACTTTTTAACGGAAAGAGATAGAGATTAGGTGTCTTCCACAAAGTTGTAGAGCTAGCATTTTTAAATAATTCTTCCGAACATCTCGATATTCTATCTCATTCTTATGAAAAGTTAGTGTTGGCGCCTTCTATGCGGTTACAGGTGGAACTAAAATTTTCTAACCAAAACATAACTCGTATTATGTACTACGATTCTTGTGAATATACTATTCAGCTAAATCTAACCATTATCTCACAAAATGTATAGTTGGTGGTAATCGAGTACCGAGCCACAACTATGCGCTGCTAGGCCCTATGCAAAACTGACTCAGACATCACTTTGTTAAAAGTTTAATAACTTCTTTTATCAAAGCCAGATTGACTAACAGTCTTCGACAAAGTTGTAGGCAATTAAATTATTTTTCTTATTTTCAGTTACAGTGATAATACGATGCATATAGTGCCACCTAGCGGCGAAAATGCGAGTTAGTGGGTTTTCTCCATGTAAATTGTCGAAAAATTCCATACAAACTTCAGGCACGTTGGTCCGGTAGCTAGACTTGTCCGATTTGCTTCAAATTTGGAGCAAGTACTCCTGGTGGGACTAGGAATCAACTCAGGGGTGGGCCGATTGGGTTTTCAAAAATTCGTTATTTTTCTGGGCACTCTAGTGTGCATTGATGGCAAAATTTGTATGGCGTGTCATAATCGCGCATGGAAAATTTTTCATAGAAAAAATTCACCAATTATGAACTTTTATTCATATCTTTGGCTTAATTTGGTCTATAAACAATCTGTTAGATGCATCTTGAAGGAAATGAGTCAGGGAATCTAGAAAAATTAGTTATTTTTGGTTACAGTGTTGCCAAACATGCTATATTTCCAATTTAAAACTTAAACTGCTTTTTTCACACAATGCGTGTATTTTTGTTTTGAAAATTATTATACCATTGTGTATCTCGGATAGTTTTAAACATAAAAACATCTTATACATCAAGATATCTTGAGCCAATCCCCATACACAGTTAATTGAAGTAAAAAATTGAAAATTTCTCAGCACGTTTCTCGCTATATCAGTAAGCAAGTAGAATGTCAAAATTCTGAAAACGCCACTTTGTAGAGATTTTTTAACCAAGTGATGTGGCATATCTAACTCAGTTTACCCCAAAATGGCGTTTGTCATAAGATAGCACAACAGCGACGAGTTCTCAATATGGAACTTTTCTTTTGAATATATTTTCGGGACAGACCAGCCTATTTTTACTAGATGGATCAGCCAAATAATGCCAATCACCTAGTGAGACAGTTGATTGATTAATAGATTACCGTTAAAACCTTCAATAAATTATGTTTTAATGGGGAGGGTATATAGCAAATTGTAACATATGAAAACAGGCGAGTGAGCAAGAACGTGAGTCGATATGTGTGATAAATAAAATTCATTTGCACGCTCTTGAAAAAAGCTACATTTTTAATGTCACCGTGGTCGTGTCCTGTACACAACCCTTTAATTTTTTTATTGCTCAATAAAATGGTGAATCGACATCTTGTTGAATGGGATTTATAACATAAGTATTGTAGCAAATAAAATAATTTTTTCGAGCAATTTCATCACAAGATGGCGGCTCTGCAGCATTTTCACCTCATGCGCGTTTTTGGAAGGGGTCCATGGTCGGAAATCTATCTCCCGTGATTTTTTACCTAGCGCCAAAAACTAAAGTTTTTCTGATTCCTTATGTCAATAGCGATGTACGTAGGATTTTTTCGATATTTTGATTTTAAGCGAAATGGCGCAGTTTTGAGTGATAAAACGTAGAAAATGTCATAAAAATCTACACAAAATCGTTAATCAATAAAAAGGTAAGCAATAAAAAATTTAATCCTGCGTACGTGACTGGACAAATCAATTTTGAATATACTGTGAAAATTTCAAAGCGACCAAAAATCATTTGTTCGAGTTACATCTCCGGCCATTGGTTTCGAGAAAAATGCGGGTAAAGTTCGCAGTACACATGGGTTATACATAAGAATCGTTGCGGCAAAATTGAAAATTTCTCGACAAACGTATGATTACGGCGTAAAAGCCAACTGTCAAAATTCTCTTTGAAAGGAAATTCAGGACAAACCATTACTGGCTGAATACAGTTCACATCAGTTAATGAAAGAAAAAACTTTTCTCTTACGTTTACTACCAACGTTTGTGCTTTGTGAGTAACGGTTTGTCCAGAATTTCTTCTCAAAGTGAATTTTGACAGTTGGCTTATACGCCGTAATCATGTTTGTCGAGATTTGTATATTTTTGAATTGTTTTCGTTCTCCATGTTTTGGGATATCATTTTTTACATCTTAAAGCACATTTTAGACTAATAAATAGAAAATCGATTGTTTTAAAATTTTACAGTGGAGTAACCGCTTAAACAATTTATTATTTAAGATCCATAATTGACTAAAACATTATTTTGCTAATAATGGTGCATACTATCGAGAACGTTATAGAGTTGTATTGTTAGGCGCTAGCCACTTCAAGGGCTTGAAGAGCTTCCCTAACATTACACTTAGTAGTCAGTTCAGCCAAATCTAACTGTTCCAAATTAAATCAAATGCTTATAGAAAAAGAGTGGAAGCTTACATCTTTTGAAAAGTTTGTATCAGTTGCTGTTTTGCAACACATGAAAAATGCCATAAAAATTATTTATTTGCTTCAGATAATTATGTCGTCCATGGAATGGAAATCTGAAATTTTAGCTTGGTGGGGCTTATTGTACCATCCTACCCAACTAGTCTACTAACCATGCATATAGAATTTGGCAGACCTACTTTGCTGAAAATGAAGTAATTCAAATTATCAGCACGACTACCCAATCAAGCCTGAAATACCAAAAGTCCAGTAATTTTAATTAATAAAAATTATAATTAGTTATTTCCTATTGTCTGCCATCTGTCTGATAATGAATTGACAATTATAAATTTACAAACTGAACCTGATACTGGATGCAGACAAAATTTCTTGGCCCAACCGTTCTGAATTTTGCACAGTTCTTCTTCTTCTTCACATCATTACCCAGGCAACTACAAGAGCTTTTTGCAAACTGTTAAATATTATTACTTTACAATAACATGTTAATCGTTGTTTTAGCAATAATCGGACTTTGGTTTCAAAGTACTACGAAAAAATCGAAAATCGACCAAAAAATAAAAGCTCCCTTAATTACTTGTGAAATGCTGTGAAAAACAACTGTGCAAATGTCTCAAAATTAAAGTATCCAATTTTTTGCCGATTATACCTTACACAATCCCCCTTAAGTTCCGACATGATTTAAGCGATTTTTCCGTATTCAACTTTTTGCGTAATTTTGCCAAGTCATCTGTCTAGTCTCAGCTTTCACAGCTCTTTCATACCCTGCATATCTGTTCTATCATAAAGAAATAAACGATAATTTGTACTACAGCGGAAATGCAAATCGTTCAAGATATGCTAGAAAATTATAAATTACGAAACAATACAAGCAAGCTCCGATAACATTTAAATAACAATCAAAATGAAAATATTTGTAACAGTTTTTTTGCCGTCATATTTAAAAGTGTTACTTAGGCTATATGCCATGGCTCCATTTACAATTTTTTTATTCAATCTTAGTTTTGAACTCTTTCGAAAGCAGTAAAAATATAAATAAACTTCCACTTGCTTATGGTGTTCTTTGAGAGAAGATACAACTAGAAAAGGGAACAAATTGCGATTATATATTCTTCTCCTCATGTTAAAATAACTAAAAAATGTGAGCAAATTAAACTTCACTCATTTTGATAGCCATAAGTAAACTAACGAACGAAACCAATTTTCATCTCTGAATCCAATTATAAAATTTCGTTCGACAGTTTGTTTCAATATGATTCGACTTCTGCTAACCTACAATATAACTCTTCGATGTGGCATTTTGAAATGAACGTGTAGCACCTTCTAGATATAGGACGATAAAGAATATTTAAAAAAATGCATTTAAAATTCGATTACACCTGTTTTTCGTACGGGATAAAACTTGCTTACTTGCCCTCATATCATTTTTGTGCAACATGGGCCATAATATTGCACATAAAGTTCGAAAAGTTGATTCAAATTATTGAGATGTATGCAAGAGGAACATGGCGACCTTTTACACTGTTTTCATTTGGCTTCAGGATGCAACCATTTCGGTAATGACAGGTACTAACGTCTTAGGCCGGACCAAACTCGGGCCTAAAATCAAAGATAGTACCGTGTGGCGGTACCAACTAGATTCAAGCTTACCGCTATTAAAGTATCTACTGAAAAGATTTTGGATTGTTATTTTTACTATGAAGCTACATGTTCTGATTTTAAAATTTTTATTTTGACGACCAGAAAAAACATGGGCGATCTTGAACCGTTATTGATTACATTTATGTTGAAACTAGAGTCTGTGGTATTATAGAGTCCCGTACAGAGGAATGCGCAACGCTGCCTAAAATGATGCCCTGAGTTAAACAGTGGAGTGAATTGAAAACCTACTGTTTCGTGGCTTATAGCATTTTATTCATAATACTATTTCATGTAATTTATTTTACATTGTTACAAAAAAGTATAATAAACTGAATACAGTGTCTTGTTGCGGCGATTGAAATATTTTTCCATGATATTATTTTTCTCAACACTAATACTTTTCTTGTATGTTCTCCGAAAGAAGAATGTTTGTTTATTTTGCACGATAGGTAGCCATCTGACTGTTCGATAGGTAGATTTGGCTTCACTATGTGCGAGCCTTTATATAAAATAAACAACGCCTTTGGTTGAAACTACTGCCGAGTAAGACCTTTTATAAGGTATATATTTTTCCCAAATTAATTTTTTTTTCGATTAAACAGTCAAAAGTGTTTGACATGTATTTTTTAATTTTATTATAGGGGGCCGCTTTTGCGATCTTTTGTATTAAATTTCCAAGCTTTAAAAAAGGATTTCACTCACTCATACTGTCATAATTAAGGAAGATACATAAATTTCCCCAAACTATGAAATATGCGCCTTTTCCTCAGCTTTACAGTATATTACAACTTAATCGAAATATTTATTGCATTAAAATTATTGAAAAGCTATGAACAAATGTTTTTTTTTTTTTTTTTTATTTTTCGCCTACTTGGACACCATAGATGCCATAAAAATTTGGGAGTGGGTAATTGAATACTTACGGAGATATGAATAATTCAATTGCGCCTTGCGCGCGCTAAACGTGCCACAGCGCTGCGCTCGCACTCGGGCTTGGATGTAAGAGGTTTTACACGCCAGCCCCTTCAGTAAACCACAATTGTAATTAACTTTACTATTTATCACATCTGAAATGATTGTTTTTCAGGTATCGTTTTGCATTTTTTAAAACGATTCTGAGTATTTTTATCTGCTGGTGCATAGTCTTCCGAAGACTTGTATAAATTGAACCATTACTAAACGAAAAAGTTTCACTTGCCCATTCGTAAAACTCAGTTGCGGATGAAAATTGATCAAAGACCTTTTCCCTGTGCCGTTGCATGAAAATTACACTGTGCAGATTTGTGGTAAAAATTTTAATAGCAAGGGGGTTGTAACACCTTTCATTTAAGACTACGTTTGGTCAAATCGGGTCAGCCATCTCCGAGAAACCGAAGTGGCATTAAGCCTTCAATGCCCAACTGTTTTTCTAGGGCATATATGATTTCAAAACAATTTTTCCTGAAAATTTTTGATGTTAAGAAACTCCAAAAACTTATTTTGTTCAAGATAAGTGTTTTTCTCGCAGCGCTGGAAGCTGCTCAATTTTTACTCTCCAATGCTCAATACAATTCTCCTAGAATTTTTACAATAGTTCAATTGCTTGGAAAAGGTAGTCAAAAACATTCGCAATTGGCAAGTTTTATCGGTTTTCAATGATATTTCAAGATAACGAAGATATATCCAAATTTCATTTTTCACCTTTAACTTAAGGTAAGGGGTTTAGCCTAATTTTTCTCATGTAAAAATATTGACAAACAACTCGGTGATTACTGATCCTCTTAAAAGCCTTCTGATACGTTTTCTCCCTATAGTGCAAACATTTTTGAAGCAGTTGACTACTAAATGGCCCCTCCTTGCAGCGATCGTATCCTTCGATGGCTAAGTCATCGAACGAGGTCACCGATTCGATCACTGTTCTACAGTGGAACAGCAGAAGTATCCTCCCGAAAATCGATTCCTTTAAATTTTTACTAAATAGTTTAAAATGTGATGCTTTCGCATTATGTGAAACTTGGTTAACTTCCGATATAAATCTCAACTTCCACGACTTTAATATAATTCGTCTGGATCGAGAAAACCCCTATGGAGGAGTACTTTTGGGGATCAAAAAGTGCTATTCTTTCAACCGAATTAACCTCCCTTCGACACCAGGCATTGAAATTGTCGCTTGTCAAGTTTTAATCAAAGGTAAAGACCTTTGCATTGCTTCCATCTACATTCCTCCTAGAGCCTCGGTAGGGCACCGAACGCTTTGTAATATCACGGAATCCTTACCGGCACCGCGGCTAGTTCTGGGAGACTTTAACTCGCACGGTACGGTATGGGGCTGTCTTCATGATGATAATAGATCAACATTAATCCAAGATCTTTGCGATAATTTCAACATGACCATCTTAAACACGGGAGAAATGACGCGGATTCCTACACCACCAGCACGCGCAAGCGCGTTGGATTTATCTCTATGCTCGACTTCGCTACAGTTAGATTGAATGTGGAAGGTGATCCCTGATCCCCACGGTAGCGACCATTTGCCTATCGTGATTTCAATTGCTAACGGTTCAAGACCATCGGAAACAATCAATGTATCGTATGACCTCACACGGAACATTGATTGGAAGAGTTACGCGACCGCGATATCCGTTAAAATCGAATCCACTCAAGAACTTCCTCCGGAGGAAGAGTACAGGTTTTTGGCTGGCTTGATTCTCGACAGTGCGAATCAAGCTCAGACTAAACCAGTACCCAGCGCGAATACCCATGGACGGTCTCCCACCCTGTGGTGGGATAAAGAGTGCTCAGAGCTGTACGCGGAAAAGTCCACTGCATATAAGGCCTTCCGGGAAGACGGGTTACCCGCTAGCTATCTACAGTACGCGTCGTTAGAAAGGCGAATGAAGAGTCTAATGAAAGCCAAAAAACGTAGTTATTGGCGCCGGTTCGTCGACGGGTTAACGAGAGAAACAGCGATGAGCACTCTTTGGGGTACGGCTCGACGTATGCGTAACCGTAATAGTACCAACGAGAACGTGGAATATTCAAACCGTTGGATATTTGCTTTCGCCAAGAAGATCTGTCCGGACTCTGTCCCGGTACAGAAAACGTACCGCGCCGCGTCTCCTCACGATACCGCGAACGAAACACCGTTTTCGATGGTGGAGTTCTCACTTGCTCTCTTATCATGCAACAATAACGCCCCAGGGTTAGACAGAATCAAATTCAACTTGCTGAAGAATCTACCTGACACTGCAAAAAGGCGCTTGTTGAATTTATTTAACAAGTTTCTTGAGGGTAACATTGTCCCTCATGACTGGAGGCAAGTGAAGGTCATCGCCATCCAAAAACCAGGAAAACCAGCCTCCGACCACAACTCATATCGGCCGATTGCAATGCTGTCCTGTATTCGGAAGTTGTTCGAGAAAATGATCTTGTTTCGCCTCGACAATTGGGTTGAAGCAAATGGCTTACTGTCAGATACACAATTTGGCTTCCGCAAAGGCAAAGGGACGAACGATTGCCTTGCGTTGCTTTCTACAGAAATCCAAATGGCCTATGCTAACAAAGAACAGATGGCATCAGTCTTCTTGGATATTAAGGGGGCTTTTGACTCAGTTTCTATCAACATTCTGTCAGAGAAGCTGCACCAGCATGGTCTTTCGCCAATTTTAAATAACTTTTTGCTAAACCTGTTGTCTGAAAAGCACATGCACTTTTCGCATGGCGATTTAACAACATCGCGATTTAGCTACATGGGTCTTCCCCAGGGCTCATGTCTAAGTCCCCTGCTCTACAATTTCTACGTGAATGACATTGACGATTGTCTTGCCAATTCATGCACGCTAAGGCAACTTGCAGACGACGGGGTGGTCTCTGTTACAGGGCCCAAAGCTGCCGACTTGCAAGGACCATTACAAAATACCTTGGACAATTTGTCTGCTTGGGCTCTTCAGCTGGGTATTGAGTTCTCCACGGAGAAAACTGAGTTGGTTGTTTTTTCTAGGAAGCGTGAGCCGGCGCAACTCCAGCTTCTATTGATGGGTGCAACGATCAACCAGGTTTTCACATTTAAATATCTCGGGGTCTGGTTCGACTCTAAAGGTACCTGGGGATGTCACATTAGGTATCTGAAACAGAAATGCCAACAAAGGATCAATTTTCTCCGAACAATAACTGGAACATGGTGGGGTGCTCACCCAGGAGACCTGATCAGGTTATACCAAACAACGATATTGTCGGTGATGGAGTACGGGTGTTTCTGTTTCCGCTCCGCTGCGAACATACACTTCATCAAACTGGAGAGAATCCAGTATCGTTGCTTGCGCATTGCCTTGGGTTGCATGCACTCGACCCATACGATGAGTCTCGAAGTGCTGGCGGGCGTTCTTCCGCTAAAAAATCGATTTTGGGAACTCTCATATCGATTGCTCATCCGATGCGACATTCTGAACCCGTTGGTGATTGAAAACTTCGAGAGGCTCGTCGAGCTTAATTCTCAAACCCGATTTATGGCCTTGTACTTCGACTACATGGCACAGAGCATTAATCCTTCTTCATATACTCCCAGCCGTGTTCGTTTCCTAGATACTTCTGATTCTACTGTATTCTTCGACACATCCATGAAGGAAGAGATTCGTGGAATCCCGGACCATATACGCCCGCAAGTGATCCCCAATATATTTTATAATAAATTCCGAGAAGTCGACTGTGACAAAATGTTCTACACTGACGGATCAAATCTCGATGGGTCCACTGGCTTCGGTATCTTCAACAATACTATCACCGCTTCATTCAAGCTCAATGATCCCGCTTCAGTTTACGTCGCAGAGTTAGCTGCAATTCAGTACACCCTTGGGATCATCGACACTCTGCCCACAGATCACTACTTCATCATTTCGGACAGCCTCAGCTCCATCGAGGCTCTTCGTGCGATGAAGTCCAAAAAGCAATTCCCATATTTCCTGGGGAAGATACGGGAGTCCTTGTGTACGTTATCTGAAAAATCTTATCAAATTACCTTTGTTTGGGTCCCCTCTCATTGCTCTATCCCGGGCAATGAAAAGGCCGACTCATTAGCAAAGGTGGGCGCATTAAATGGTGACATATACGAAAGACCAATCTGCTTCAACGAATTTTTTAGTATTTGTCGTCAGAGGACACTCAACAGTTGGCAAACCTCGTGGAGCAATGGTGAACTTGGACGATGGCTACATTCCATTATCCCAAAGGTATCAACGAAGCCTTGGTTCAGGGGGATGGATGTGGGTCGGGATTTTATTCGTGTAATGTCCCGACTTATGTCCAACCACTACACCTTGGATGCGCATCTGCGGCGTATTGGGCTTGCGGAGAGTAGTCTGTGCGCTTGTGACGAGGGCTATCACGACATCGAGCACGTTGTCTGGGTATGCGCCGGGTACTTGGACGCCAGGTCTCAGTTAAAGGATTCCCTTCGGGCCCGAGGTAGACCACCCAATGTCCCAGTCCGAGATATACTGGCAAATCGTGATTTCCCCTATATGTCCCTTATTTATACTTTCATAAAAACGACAAATATCCCAATTTAGCCCCTCTCTTTTTATTTCTCGTTTTAGAAGCTTTCTCTTGCCTTGTGGGACCGATCAGCTCCAGACTGCAACTATGTAACCGCCGTCGCACTTACCACTACGGAAACTGAAGCGAGAGCGACTCAAGGTCCGATGACTTTTGAAGGATTCCCCGCGGGTCCGAAGAATACCATCCGCCAATCCGACCTACTAGACTGAGGCGGTAATCTTTCGCTGATCTCCCGTTTGAGCGAAAGTTGCAAGTTTTGCTCTTCTCTCCCGGTCACCATCTACGCTTTCTCTCCCCTGTCCTTGATACAACTGCTTCTACAGCCCCCCTCTGAATATCTTGACCAAGCATAAGTCTCCGCTAAAAAAGTTCAAATTTGTATTCTGTATTCCTAGTTTTAAGATAGTTGTAATTTTACCTCTTTGTTAAAACTATTGTCCCCCATCTTATAAATAGTATTGTATCCCTAGTCTTAAAACACCTGCGAATTTTCTCATAAATATTTGTTCCCCCTTTTGTGTACCAAACTATATTGTTAGTTTTAAGATAACTGTAAATATTTCCTAAAAATTATTACTATTGAATTCCTTGTTTTAAAATTTTTTCATAAAAAAATCTTTCGCCCCCTCTCTTGTATATAGAATCTTATTTCTAGTCTTAAGATAGCTGTAAAATTTTTCTTTTTTAAAAAAATATTTCAACATTGTAACCTCCTAGTTTTAAAATATAAAAAATGTAAAAACAAAAGAATTTGGCACCGCCAAGCTAACGCATTTGTGCCTATCAAATAAACGAAATGAATAAAAAAAAAAAAACAACTCGGTGATGAATTTTTTTGTAGAACGTCTCCGGAAAAAACACGATTTGCGGTGTTATCTGCCATTCAAAAGTAACTTAACAGATTTATTTCAAATTTTGCATACACATTCTATGTAAAAAAACCTAGTCCCTACTCGGAGTTTTCGGGATAATTTTTCGATTTAGGTGTGCAGTTCAGATTAGGACAGGGAGTGAGCTATCCCATATCACTAGAATTACCGGTGATGTCGCCATGGAACTATAGTTACTATATTCATAGTTAGGCGGAGATGCTGAGTGGAACCAATTGAACGTGTTAAATGCCGGAGCCAATCGAGCATGACGTCACAGAACATGTTCTCTTTGGATGTATATGGAAAAGGTATTGTGATTATGGTCATAATTATTTTACTCCTTTCTTGTATTATCGAGAAACGAAAAGAGTAAGACTTTCTCTGTAACACCAAGAGATATTCGCACAGGTATGAAATCATATCATCAGATCTTTGAATTGGTTTTTCTATTCGTACATAAAGTTCTTACTCACGACGACAATGAAACTATTAGGCTAGAGCTTGAACATTTGTATGGGATACCAGTGTTTTCTTCCTGAAATAAGAGTTGCCAGTTTTCCGGCTTTTGTGCCCGCCTAACTCTGAATATAGTAACTCTACATGGAACGTGTTGTCCAGTAGATATGAGATCATTCTTTTTTATTTGGTCCAATTGAAAGCATGGATCTAGATTTCTGGTACCGAGGATAGATTTCCGGAAGTGACCGATCCATGATCACGCGAGCGCGGGAAATTGTAGGTTCACGCTTGAGGCCGCGTTTGAATGTATATAACTGCTGAGACGTTCATATTATAGCCGGAACGTTATCATGTATGCGAGATCGAAAGTGCAGGTTGCGTGGATGATCGCGAATGGATCAAACAATTGTATGTTAACGTGTTTGTCGCGTATATGTGACTTCGATTTTTATGTCGCCATGGAACGTGTTGTTTAGTGGATATAAGCGTTATCTTTTTGTTTGGTCCACCTGAAGGCCTATGCTACTAGGGCCGAGGATAGGGATTTTCGGACGTAACCGATTCACGATCGTGCGAATACGGGCATCTGGAGGTTCACTCCTGAGACCGCGTTTGTGAATTTATAAGTGCTAAACTGTTCACTGAGTCACAGGGGTGTTATCCTGTGTACGAAACCGCGGGCGCAAGTATGCGTGGATGATCGCGACGAATTCGAGCGTTTGTATGTTAACGTTTTTGTCGCGTGAACTAGTGCATGTAATTTCGCGTGAGTCCATTATTTTTTATAAGCGTGTTGCCATTCGCATGTTCGCGTGTTCTTGAATGATCGTGCGTGGACCGTTGATATACTTAATTTTTAGTGAATGGTTCAGATGCTAGAAGAGAGTGAGTTCTCCTTTTTCACTTGAGTTCCCGGTCATGCCGCCATGGAATGTTGTCTAGTGAGTACTAGCGCCATTTTTTATGGGTCCAACTGAAGGTATGAGTTTGGGCTGCTAGGATCGAGGGTAGAGACTTCCGGACGTAACCGATTCATGATAGCGCGAGCGGTGGATTGATGCTTGAAATCGCGTTTGTAAATTACTATGAACTAAAATGTTTTCTTAATTGCCGGGCCGTTTTTATGTTGGCTAGTTCGTGAATGTTCGCGTTTGTGACCAGGTTTGTGTTGTCACAAAGGCCTCGTTTGTGCACTTGGAATGAGAGATTGTGAGTATATATGAGAGAATAAGCAACTGATTGTGTGAGGATTAATCTAATTTAAGATATAGCAATAAAGAAAAAAAAAATGACATGCCGAATGAAGAAAAAAGGAAAGAAATCAAGTAGAAGCGTATAAATTGATTGATATTATTTTGAGTAGTAGAAAACCAAATTACTATAAGTACAAAAACATACTTTTGAAGTAGAAGAAGAGAACAATGTAACATGCAATCAAAATATTTGAAATTATCTAAATTCCAACAAATGATACTTATTTACCATTAACGACAATGACATTCTGTTATAATGATTCGCGTGCATCAGTAAATTCATCGTACCTTAATTTATCCAATCCGATCTTCCCGAATGAATCAAATCGAATGCCCGAATTGAACACTGGTGAAAAGTAACCAATGCATCCTTGGAAGGATTACCCACTAATCTATCATATACGCCAGTCCTGCATGCATTCTCTAATCCATATGTCGCAAATACTCAGTGAGCTGATGCACAGATAGACATACGACAAGCACATAACAATTGTACACTAGTACTAAAAGTAAGAATTATTACAACACAACTTATAGAGTTGAACTGTTATATTTTTTATGCTCCTGCACACGTTGACGAAGCTGACCGATATAAATCAACACACAATGACTCCCACTGCGAGCCGTGATCACAAACACTGCCATTAAGCTGTTGAACAATGTCTGCAAACACAGCCCACAGAGAAAGTCAATCCACGGTGGCTCGCCAATCGGCCACGCCAGTATGCATAGGCTGTTGGCTGACCGTTAGTTCTTTGAAACTGATGCACAGATATGCTTGATAATGTTTGCAATTCCGTCAAACACGTTAACCTAGGCGAGGGACTGTATGTCGTGTGTGCTAACGTGTATGTAACTTCGCGTGTATAAATTCTATTTTATAACCGTGTGCCTTTCGCACATTCGCGTGTGTTCTTGGATGATCGCGCACGGACCGTGAATCTAATATTTTATTTTTGGTGTGCGGCTCAGATGCTAGAAGAAAGTGAGATCTTCCATATCACTAGAGTTCCCGGACATGTCGCCATGGAACCGTGTTGTCTAGTGGATATGAGCTTTATTTTTTGATTGTATGGACCTAAGTTATTAGGACAGAGGGTAATGGTTTCCGGACGTGACCGCGACGGACGTTTTTGGGTTCGCGTTTGAAACTTCGTAAGTGCAAAAATGTTCATCTTATTACCGGGGTGTTATCAAGTTTGCGTGATCGCGGGCGTAGGTGTTTGTGTGCTATTGGTTGGGGAGTATCTGCCCGCCAGATGCCGCATCGGAACAAATTACACAATCTGATTTTCGTACACCGCTTAGCGGAATGCTTATATGCATTGCACAAGTAAAAATTAGTTTTCGAGACATTTTATTTATGTAGAAATAGTTTACTAGACAGCAGAGGGAAGATACAATAATTATCTTTGAACTACAAATTTCTATAATAAACATTCAATGTGGTAGCTTTTGTTTGCAATTACAGTTTTTAATCGTATTGGAATGCTGACCACTAGTTTTTGTGTGTATTCAACCTTAATTTTATCCCATTCTTTTAAATAGTAATTTCTAAGATCATTCTCATTATAATCCGGATAGTTTCGCACTTTTTGTCCAAATACTCCCATATATTTTCCTATCAGTTAAAAAACGGTGACCGCATTAGAGAATCCATAACATTTAAACAATTATAAATTTACTCTAAACGTTTTTTGCGCGCTTTATGCTATGGGTTCTTCTCCTGACCGAATTTCCGATATCCACCATTTCTTAGTAAAAGTACCATTTTACGGAAGCTTTGGTTTAAAATTTATTTTAAGATATTCATATTAAAATACACATTCTGATCCACCATTCCATCAATGAAGATCAAATTTCCAGTACTTCTAGTGGACATATAATACCCCATACAATAATTCCATTGTCCCTGCGCTTAGCTGCTGTTATAAGGCTTTTACGTCCAGGTCTGAGTTCGATTTTTCCCACTCGAAACAACAGCCATTTGAATTTAAAATGTTGAATTTGGACTCGTAGACAAAATTTACAATCTTTCCAATATTCCGATAAAAGGTCAACTGTTATTACGGCATTTAAATAGCAGGGACTGGAAGGTGAAGTATATTTTTCAATATTAAGAGCCATAGTACTCAAGGGAGAGCAAGGAAGTGAAGGGAGAAAGTTTAGAAAAGCGTAGAAGAGTCATTTGAGCAAGCTTAGAATTTACCGGCGACTTAACCTTTTGTCTGCTACCGTAGGAGTCAAGATATTTTGGCATTAGAAATGCGAATCACCTGAGTCTATGGCATGTCCGGACAAACGTAAAGTAACTTGTTACTTTATGCTGTCGGAACCGACTTCCGATAAGTAACAAGTTACTTATAACATTAATTACTCGATTTTCCCAATTTTTTCTAATTAAAAATCGTTTATCCCTTATAGAATTTTTTTTGCGGTTCAAGTTTTTCGAAATATCTGCTCTACGTTTCGCCACATCGAATCTTTTAACGACCACATCGCAGGGTTGTTACGAAAGACGACAAAATATAAACGCGCCAAATCCGCGCGAGATTTTGGGCGGTTCTCAAACTAAATAAATGTTGCCTATACAGTAAACTTCAGTAAACAAACCAAAATTACTAGGAGAATTTCCTCAATATATGGTTCAGCGCGATGCTTTCTTGTTCGTTTATTGTTGTGATCCGTGTTCTGTGAGTAACGCTTCCGGAATTTCTTCTTAAGGGGTTATAAATGTTGAGATGCGCGAAAAAAGGGAAAAGTTTGAATTTTTATGAAGGTATGTAGCCATATTTTTATGAAATACTTGTTATACGTTTAGCGTAGTACAATGTCCAATTTGCAAAATCCACTTGAGAAAATAAAAAAATAATAATTGTCGAAGCTATAGCAATTTCCGTAAAGCGCGTTTTTTTCAAAGAGGTTTGCCGTGACCACGATTCCAGTCCAACAGCTCAACAGAAACTATCGAACTAAACAAAAATTATTAGTGTATGTACCTGTGGTGTCCTTGAACGATCGATTAAAAAAATTCTTCTTTTTGGAAACGGGGACGATTTTTCCAAAAAAAATCACTATTTTCACCTGAAAAAAAAATATTAAAAAATTCATAACAATAATATGAAAATTTCGACGAAAAATGGCATCGTTCAAGGACACGGCAGTTAAATTACAAACAAGTCAAAAAAAAAAAATTGAGATCGGTTGAAAACTTTTCCGACTAAGACGCTTTTGGGAAACATGATTTCGAGATAGTCGCGTTTAATGTTTCAAGTATAAGCAACACCTTCATAAGGGAGCAAGATGAAAAACGCTATAACTTTGGGTCCACTACTCTGATCTCTATTAAAATTTGAGGTAACATTCTTAAGAACCTGATTTTTTGGCCGACCTCAACAAATATAACCCTTTAAAAGAAATTTTGAAACTTGGTTTTGAGGCCTGTTCCTAAAACTTTGTGAAATGTGTTTCTTTTGGGAATAAAATGCGATTTGCGTGCAAGCGAAATCCTACTTTCATACATTCTGATGAATGGAATCTGCCCAAAAGTTATCAAACATACTTAAAACTCAAAGTTTCTTTCTCTCTTTCTTTTAATATTAAAAAGGACTAACGGGATTTTCAATCAAAAATTGCAATAAAATCCGCCAGTTGTTACAATGAGTTGAATTGTCTAAATAAGTTCATTCAAATAGAATGTTTTGAATTTAAGCCAATTGTATTGCACCAGGCAGGATCTGATCAGGAAGGATGATAATTCTAGATTACAAGACATCCCATAGAATGAAAAAAATATTGTAAAAAAACACGAACACGTGATAGAAAAAAAATCTGTTCACTATTTTAATTGACATCTTTAACCCTTTCATGCCCAATTTTTTTCTAGTGCATGTAGGGTTTCAAGAAACACGAAAAGCCTATTTTCATAAAGATTGGTGCTTCCATGGCAGTGCTAGAAGCTGGTCAATTTTTACCTTCTAATGCTCCTAGAATAATTCCAATAGTCCAACGACGTAGAAAACGTAACCAACTACAGTCTAAATTGCTAAGTTTTATCAGTTTTCAATAATATTGCACCATAACGTAGATATATGAAAAAATCATTTTCCGACGTCACCGCAAACTGTCTGGCAGCACTATTCCATCGGAATCCAATCAGACTAATTGCAATAACTTCAGTTCTAGAGCTGATCCTTGTAACTGTTAATACTCAAATTAAAGGCAATAATCACATTAATGAGCCTTACTTGTTTTTGTGAGCAAATCTCGCCTTAATCAAAAGTTATAGCTGATTGGGTTAAAAGGTAAGAGTATCGAATAAGTCTGGTTAACATTTCTCTACACTTCCATAAAATATCATTAAGCCCAAAAACCGACGGAATATGAAAATATAATTTTTCCCCTTAAAATGGGACTTTGTGAACACTAAAATTCATCTGAATACACTGTTCAATTAAACCCAACGTCCTTGCAAATCGACTGTTTAACCAGTAGGTCCCGGGCAAATATAAAAACTAATGAAATGTTAATAATTTTATATCATGAATAATGATTTTATATCATTTTATATAGTTCTACAAAGTTGTAGACAATGAAATTTTTCATCAGATTCTCAATTCTAGTATTATTTGAATGTAAACCCGATCCCCCTCTGTTATCGAAAATCGGAAGCACTACGCGAACTAATATCAATGTTGTCGTGTAGACCATCGAAAATAATCATATTGGGGGCATGACAGCATTTTATTGCTCTACATTGAGATACTCAAACGACAATAAGTGTGTTTTTACAACTTTTGATTTGTTTTTGGTGCATCATTGACTACAGGATATTTCTGATTGTTAAAGTGATTGCATAAACAATTTAAGTGGATTTAAGTTCTTTGATTAAAGTTCTGCAAAGTGCATAAATCAATTTAGTTCAACTTTTTTCAAAAAAATTTTTAATTGCATCGTAATTAAAAATTACGCGGTGGGGCAAATCCGACCTCTAAATAGTGGGGTAAATCCGACCGCTTTTTTGCTAAGAAAATTTTTATCTATCAAATTGAAATATCTTTTTATTGTTATTATTTATTTTTTTTGCACAATGGTTCATAATTACAAACAAAAGATACAAAAAAGCGATGAATATAGTATACGTCGAGCAATACGACCGATGCAAATGGGAATATCTTTACGTGCTACTGCTCATGATTTTGACATTCCAAGATTGACAATGAAATCTATTTTCTTCATGTTTCAATTCAATAACATAACATTCATTGATTTATCATTGATAAACCATAAAATTTGGGTAATATTTGTACTAAATCAACCAAAAAAATAGGCGGTCGGGTTTACCCTATCATTTTTAAAAACAGCAAAAATGAACATTTTCGTAAAATTCTTGTATTTCAAAACTTTCCCAAGATATGAATAAAACGTCATACATAGAGAGTTGCCCAGAAGTCTAACCTTTAACTTGGCATATAAAATGACTTGATTCGATGTAAAATGAGCATTTTACAGTAAAGCCATTTACTAGGTCGGATTTGCCCCACCTTACCCTACTATCTAGTGGCAAAAATGTAAATCACATTTTTGCCAGTATGTAGTACTATAGACATTCAAATAATACTAAAACTACCTTGTAAAACCTAAGTGATTTTTTTATTTTTTTTAGAGTTGTCCTACTGGAGCTATAGAGCTAGGTTCTCAGAATGGCGCCCCGTCAGAGTAACACAACACAACTGCAGACGAGACAGGCAATGGCGCCCACTAAAACACTGCCTTAGGCCAATTGTAGCGGGCCGTAAATGTGATATTCATTGGACGGTTCAGGTATGTGCGGGCTAAGGAACTTTGCGATCGCGTGTATCATTGCGAACGACTCGAGCATTTGTACGTTAACGTGTTCGATCGCGTGTGCGTTAGTACGTCGCGTGTGCTAACGTGTATGTAATTTCGCGTGTATAAATTCTATATCAAAACCGCGTGCCTTTCGCAAATTCGCGTGTGTTCTAGAGCAATCCCACGCTGACCGTGAATCTGAACTTAATTTTTCGTGTTCGGTTCAGATTCCCATCAACCTGCGAGAGGGATCCTTGCAAAACCTAAGCTTCAAACAAAAATGAAAAGTTGTTCTAGACCCTCCGACCGATTATTTTACGATTGCAAATTATTGTTATTTGTTATTTATCAATGTGCAATCGGGCTGTCTCAACAACCTATTTCTGCAACCTATGTGCATTAACTGTACACCTACCGCCTCACCGTTGGATTTGACAGTGCGTGCAGTGCTTTATGGTCACACCTTCGACCGCGCACCCGGCTTCCCATGAGCGTTTTGGAGGCTCAGAGGCTGTCATCCTACCATCGCCTTGGGGTCAACACCATATTGGTAAATTTCGCATGTATAAATATATATATATATATATATATATATATATATATATATATATATATATATATATATATATATATATATATATATATATATATATATATATATATATATATATATATATATATATATATATATATATATATATATATATATATATATATATATATATATATATATATATATATATATATATATATATATATATATATATATATATATATATATATATATATATATATATATATATATATATATATATATATATATATATATATATATATATATATATATATATATATATATATATATATATATATATATATATATATATATATATATATATATATATATATATATATATATATATATATATATATATATATATATATATATATATATATATAGGTAATGCTTCGGATTTACTTGGAAGCATAAAAAAATATTTATTTCACTTCTATGAACGATTACAATCACATTCAGGTTAAGACTAAAAGCTAAATTGATTTTCCCTACTATTTAAAGGATTAATCTATCTAGTCAGCATTTCTGACCCACGCCGCGTTCGCCGTCTGGTTGCTAGGTGATTATTGAAGCCTCAGCAGAATTGTCCTATTTGCTGGCTCGATGGTCGCCGTTGCCGTGTGATCGATGTCGCCGCGTGGAACCACGTTGTTTCATGTGTTTTCGTGTATGGATGGTGCACCGGAAGCTAAACTGATGCTTCAGCGTCGTTTCTGGGCAGGGTACTTTGTAACGTCTCTCGCCTACAAGTGTCAGACGTCCTCGGCTGACTTTTAGCGAGAGCAAATCTTGGTAGCTGCAAGGGTTTTTTCTTGTTCGACGACGTGGTTTCTAAACTGTTCCAGAGTTCTTGGTGTTTCTCCTCCTTGGTTATGCTTATTTCTATGTGGCTGGTATGGTCTCCGTCGCTCTGGTTAGTCCACTGTTTCGTACTGTAGAGACTTTTCCAGTATACGAAACATATAAAAGAGATATAAAATGTTAATAGAAACACGAGAGCTAATGCTCCATAGCCAACGGTTCGTTGGGTGTTGTGCAGTGATAATTGAACTGTTCCAATTTTTTTCCAAATTTTGCAGATGCAATTGTTGTACATCGTTAGTTTCTATTGATGAGTTGATAATTTGTAACGTTTTCCCATAAATCGGGACAAGATATTCTTCGTTGAAGATTTTGAGTGGGTCATTGGAAAAAGTATAGTTTAGGAAGTTCACTGTGCAGTTATTGGTTTCTATGATGGTTGGCTCGGATATGATCCGCTGGTCGCCGCAAGAATCTCTAATAAGGATGCTTTCGTTCGTATCTACAAGAATAATGCCTCTTTTGATTTCTTTAACTCGCGTTGGTTGTTGTCTTCTGATGAGGTGACATTTTGGTGTTTGGTGTGTTAGCAGATTGAAGATGCAATCGTCTTGTACTGGTTTTGTGTTTTCGCAGATGGTACACGTGGCTGATTAGGCGTAAATTTTGTTGAGATGTTTGGCTACAAGTTGAATGTTAGTGTTAACTGTTGTTCCGTTTATGTTGACTGTCTCCAGGCTGATCAGATCGTATTGGTTTTCGTCTAGTTGAGGGATTTTGACCAGGATTAGAATTTGTTTCTTAGCGAAAGATACACTAGTTGTGGTATATTGAAAAATTTCATCTACTACTTTCAGATTTAACTTCTGCCTTCTAAGATTGTTGAAAATATACAATTTTTCTTCTGATGATAATATGTTTTTGTTTAACAGGATTGTTCTGGAAAATGAGATTTGTTCTGCTATATCTTCTAATATTTTTATAATTAGATCAGAATTAAATATGAGGTTAACAAATTCCAAATCTACTATTGTTTTGTGCGTATAATTGTGGTTTGCTGCTAACTGCCAATTTATTTTTTTCAATGTAGAGGTTATTTGATTGTTTCTGTCTTTTAGTAATTCGTTAATTATAATTTGCTTGTTTTGGTTTTGAATAATTTTGTTCTCATTGCTTTCTAAGGTTTGAAGGCTGTTTTGAATCATTTCTAAATCTTTACTATCTGGGATACCAGCTATGTATTTTATTGTAGTTCCTAGAACATCTATTAATGCACGTTTTTGTCTTCTGTGATACAAATTATGTAGCTTTTCGTTTGCAATTTTTATCTTTTCTGCTAATGTTTCTTCTAGATGGTCTGATATTTTGTAATTTTTGGTAACTTTTTCTATGTAATTTAGGTTGCTTTCAATTGAATTTAAATTTACTTCGTGAACTATTCTCTCATATCCTATTTTCACTCTAACTTTATCCAATTTTATAGCTACCATGCCATTATTGTGTGCAATGCCATTAAATGTGGTCGCGTTTATGAGTTTGACGATTAACAATCTGAAATGAAAATACTGACTTGTTTAGAAGTTGTTGGTTTGTTTAATATTTTATTCGGTTTTTATGTATTTTTATGTCGTTGATGTCTTTATACGTCAGTAGGTTATTTTCTTTAACTGTTGAAATTTTATACGGGTCTTTATCTTTTGTTTTTCTTTGGGTTATTTTAATGAAGTTTTTGTCATTAGTTGGTAGTTCTTTAGGTTCTTCTTTATGTTGATGTTGTTTTTCATATGCTTCTTTACGCTTCGTTAGTTCGTTTTTTATGACGGTGTGCAGTTTATTGGCGTTTTGTGTTATTTATTCTGTATTAGTGGTATTAGCGGTGTTAAATATTACGTCGCGTGGTTTGTTTTTAATTACCGAGTGAAATGTGTTGTTATAAATATCTGTTAATATATTGATTTGATCTTTAATTGGATGATTTTTATATTTGAATTGCATTGTCCGGTACAATTCGATTAATGTAGAATGGGATCTTTCGACTGTTCCATTTGCATTCGAGTTACTCGCGTGATGTATTTCGATTCCGAGTTCGTTGAGAAAGCCGACAAAATCTATAGAAATGAAATATGGTTCTTGATCGCAAATAATCGTATTTGGTCGTCCGAATTGCCAAATGTTCAGTAATCGCGTTTTTTAAATCAACAATCGTTCTAGATGTGAGTAATATCGTGTTAGCAAATTTAGAAAAGGAGTCTACAATGGTTAGCCATTTATTTCCTTTCATGAAAAATATATCGATGTGAACTCTATCAAAGTTTTCCCAAAAGAGCTTTTTCTGATTAATTTTGGAGGAGTTCTATCGTATTTACTTTTCTTGCAAATATTACAAGAGTTCACAAAGATTTTTAGTTTTCTGTCAATTCCTGGAAAGAAATAATTTTGTATAATTTGTTGCTTGTTTTCTTCCATCCCCCTGTGGGCTGCTTCGTGTGTTTGCCTCACGATTGCGTCCTGTTCTTCGTCTAGTCGCACATCTTCTAGTAGGGTTTCTGAAATGAGAATCTTATAAATATTGCTTTCCGAAAAATGTTTTCTGTACGTTTCCTGTATAAGCTGAATCAATGAGACGGGGATTTTTAAACAGTTTACTCCTTTTGGGTTCAGAAGTTCTTTGAAAATATTTATTATATCTTGTTCTACGAAATCTTGTTGGCATATTATGTGGCGGTGGTATCTCGGAAAAATTTCTTCGAAAATTTTTGTTTGCTCTCTCGATATTCTTAGTATAATTTGGGTTCTAAACATATTGGTGGGTTTCTCGGTGCATGGGATGAAATAGTCGTCACTCGTGTCGGCTGAGTGAACAGTCATCCCGAGCAAATACTCATGGGTTCAAACACCGCATAGCCCCTTGAAAAGACCATAAACATGGTCCGTGCCAAAATTCACAACCATCAAGACACCATAAAATGGTCTTAGTAACCCATAAATATACCAACGTATGGTATTTTATATGGGATCCACCGGACCATGGTGATGGTGTTTTCATGGGTTGAACCCATTTCAAACACCCATGTCAAACCCCATGAGCATGGAGGTATTATGGGCTTTTCGTTTGCTCGGGATACCGTCACTGCTTTCGTCTGATGAATCTTCTTCTGTATTTTCATTATTATTTAGTTCGGTCGGTTTTATTCTAGACAGTGCATCTGCTACTGCGTTTTGTTTGCCTGGTTTATATATTATTTGGTAGTCAAACTCTTCTAAATCTAACTTCCATCTAATAATTTTATTGTTTGTGTTAGTCATACTGTAAGTAAGTGGTTGATGGTCTGTATAAAGTTTGAATTGTCTGCCGTAAAGGTATGGTCTAAAATGCTTTACTGCCCACACTATAGCCAAGAGTTCTTTTTCTGTAGTGGAGTAACGTTCTTCAGTTCTGTTCAATGTCCTAGATGCGTAGGCTACTGGTCTATCTTTACCCAATGGTCCTTGTGACAAAACGGCTCCGATAGCATAGTCGCTTGCATCGGTTGTCAATATAAATTCTTTGGTAAAGTCGGGGTAGATTTATATGGGATCTAACATGACGATTTGTTTGCATTTTTCGAAGCAGGCAGAAATTTCCGGAGTAATTGTGAAATCGGAATCTTTTCTTAAAAGAGATGTGAGAGGTTTAACTACTTTAGCAAAATCTTTAATGAAGCGCCTATAATAACCCAGTATTCCTAAAAATTGTCGCATTTCTTTTTCTGATTTTGGAATGGGCCATGACTTTATCGCTTCGATTTTGTCGCTGTTTGGTTTTACGCCTTCTTCAGTTACGGTATGTCCAAGAAATTGAACCTCTTTTCTAAAGAATTCACATTTATCTAGTTGAATTTTCAAGTTTGCTTCTTTCAGTTTTTGAAAAAAATTACCGACGATGATATTTGTGCTCTTGGAGTGAGCTCGCGAATATAATGATATCATCCATGTAGACAAAACAGCATATTCCGACAAATTCTCTAAGTATACAATCCATCACTTTTTGGAACGTACCAGGGGCATTTTTCAGTCCGAATGGCATTCTGGTAAATTCATATTTTCCAGAGTTTATTGAAAATGCCGTTTTTTCTGTGTCTTCATCAGAGAGTTGAATCTGATGGAATCCAGATACTAAATCAACTGTGGAGAAATAACAGGCTCTCCCGAGTTTATCGAGGATGTCGGTTATTTCTGGGATGGGGTATTTATCGTTTATAGTTTTCTCATTGAGTTTTCTATAATCGATAACTAACCGAAATTTCTTTTGCCCTGATGCGTCTGCTTTTTTTTTGGGACAATCCATACAGCAGATATGTATGGAGAGTTGGATTCCTTGATGACGCCATAGTTCAACATTTTGCGAACTTGCTTCTGAACTTCTTCTTCAAAAATCTGTGGGTATTTGTAAGATTTTGTATGAACTGGAATATCATCTGCCGTCCGAATTTTATGTTTAATTTTATGTGTAAACGTTAGTTTTTGGTTCTCATCGTATAGAATGCCGCGGTATTCATTTATGATTTGTTTCAAGGCTTTTTCCTCTTCCATGTTCATGTGGTCTTTCCTGAAATCGTAATTAATTGCTTCTATTTTTGAAGGAGTGATTTTTTTCAGTGTAATATACTCATTTTCAAGATCCATTTCGTTTAGATTAATTTCTGTAACGTTGTGTTTGTTGTTTTTCCGTATTGCTACTACCTTTATTCTTAACTTTAATTTGAATGAATTGGTGCGTTTGGTCGTTTAAATTTATTGTATGGCTCCCTGGAAATTTTTTGTTCAATTGGAAACTTTTTCTTCCTACTTTGAGTGTGTTTTTCGCGATGTCAAGTTTTGCATTTAAATCACGAAGTGTTTCGTAGCCTATCAGGCCGTCGAAAAAATCGTGGAAATCGAATATAAAGAACTTAACGTTTTTCTTTATCTGAAAGATGTCCATAGAAGCTGATTTCTTAATTTCGTGAATTCCTCGGATATTTGTTACTTTTATTCCAGATTCGGTTTTGCAATTTTCTATTTTAACGTGTTTGGGAGAAATGTAGTTTTTGTTAGCTCCCGTATCGACCAAGAATTTCATATTACCTTTAGAAGTGCTAATAGTCAAATAAGGTATAAAATAGGTTTTTAATTTTTCGCCTAGTTCCAGATGAAAATTTAATTCGTCTGAGATGAAACAATCATCGTCGTCAGAGTCCATTATCGAGTCGTCGTTAATGTTTGCTGGGTCTGGTGGAGAAGTGTTACCCTCTGTTTCTGGTTCATGATTGTTTATTTGGATTTTTGATCTATGTGTTCTCATAGATACGTCGTCGTCCGAATTTCTATTCCTAAAGTTTCCAGATGGGGTTTTATTCTTGAATTTAGTTGAATTCCCAGAGCTTCCAGGATTTGAATAATTTGGCTTAGCAAAGTTTTTATTGTTTTCATTTGATGATTGTCCCGAAGTTCCGTTGTTTGAAAGCTTTGATCTGGTATTATTGCGTTCTAATTTCTGCCGATAAGCAGCGTTCGAATATTGTGTCGCACAAGTGTACGCTTCCTCTAATGATTCGGGTCTATGGCTCCTGACTATCATCGAGAGAGACTCACTTAGGCCGTCAATATACCTCGTCGTGCTCATCATGCCGATAAGGGACCATTCATAAATTACGTAACGCAAAAAATGCCCAAAATTGACTCCCCCTCCCCCTATGTAACAAATTGTCACAAATTTTTCCATCCCCCCCTCCCCTGTTACGTAACAAATTCCAAAAAAAAAAATTTTTTTTCTTCGATCAAAACATGTTACGTAACGATCTAGTTAACACCCCCTCCCCCCTATGTTACAACTTGTACCCCCTCCCCCCCCCCTAAAAGCGTTACGTAATTTATGAATGGTCCCTAAAAGAATTTATTTGCTTTGTGGCCCCGCTGAATTCGCTCATAGAATTTGCGGTGCTCTTAATTGCAGTGTCAATCTGCTTTATTTTGTTAAAATATTCTGTCAAGGTTTTTCTGCCTTGCGTTATGTAAAACAACGACTGAATATGAGACGTAAGGTCTCGTTTATCGCCGCATGAATTTAGCAGTACATCTTTTATGTCATGCCAGCTAGCCGGGTTTCCTGCTGCTATGAGGATTTCTTTTGCTTCCCCGATAATTTTGCTTTTGACAGCTTTTACTAGTTGTGCAAAAATAGGTTCATCTTTGCACTCAATAAAGAGGTCTAAGGCTTCTTCTGCCTCCTGTATCCAGGCAAGCGTTTCTCTTCTATTACCGGAGAAATTGCTTAAATTTTTTATTGGATCCGGTGTTTTGTAATACTTAAACGGATCGACCGGAGGGCGCTGTTTGATGGCTGCCAACTCCGCGATTAATTTGTTTTGATTTTCAGTGAGCTGCGCGATATGCGCTCGAAACTCGTCCTGACTCATTTCAATCTGTTCTTCTATATTCCTATTTGATTGGAATTTCTTGTCGCGCTTCTGTTTTGCGTTAAGTTTTTCCTGTTTTTATGTTAGTTTACCTACTGTGATATTTCAGGCTTTTGCTTACCGCTGGTGGGGGCGCCGGCCTCTGAATTAGTAGTGTTTATTGTGTGATCAAAGTGAGCTACTAGTTCGCGATGAACAGCGCTCGCTATGATTTCTAGTATTATTATTCAAGCAGTAGTACTTACAGAAGTAATGTTTTTAACATCTTCCGGAGTCCCTGGTGATTGATGATTGGTTATTCTTCTAGGTCCTTTCGTGGAGACTCCTGTGACTCGATAACCGCAAACTGTGTGATGTCCGCTCACCAGTGGTTTCCCGGGTTGTGATTCTCGATAAATGTGTCACACTTGTTCTTGTACAGAATTTTAGGTTTATTTTCAATAATGGTGGCACTCACTCAGCCGTAGTCTAGGCTGACACTTCTCACTGATGAAAATTACACTAAGTTCCTGTTAATAATCCACAAAAAAATCTCTATTGACTGCGCCAGTAATGCTTCGGATTTACTTGGAAGCATAAAAAAATATTTATTTCACTTCTATGAACGATTACAATCACATTCAGGTTAAGACTAAAAGCTAAATTGATTTTCCCTACTATTTAATGGATTAATCTATCTAGTCAGCATTTCTGACTCGCGCCGCGATCGCCGTCTGGTTGCTAGGTGATTATTGAAGCATCAGCAGAATTGTCCTATTTGCTGGCTCGATGGTCGCCGTTGCCGTGTGATCGGTGTCGCCGCGTGGAACCACGTTGTTTCATGTGTTTTCGTGTATGGATGGTGCACCGGAAGCTAAACCTCTCGAGGGATGATTGGCTATCATATTTGGAGAAAAAAATCGTTCTCCACATACCATGAAATCTCAACCGTTACTAAGTTATTGAACTTTTTGTGTTAAAAACTTAGTTGTCTTAAAATAGCTCTGACTCAAAAAATTTACTTTGTTTTTCAAATATTTTAGATCCATTGGATAGGTGACAAAATTTTCCATTGAAAAATATCCTCAAATATTTCAGCTAATGAGGTTAAGTAATCTTTTCACAGTAATTTATTTAAAATTTAACAATTTTGATCGATTTTTCGTTCACTTCGCGAAAATCTTAATAGTTAACATCACTATTTTAATAATTCAAATTGTTAGACTTGAAAAGTTGTATAAATTGTTCTTTGAATTGATACACTTATCTTGTCTTGTTTTCATGTGTTTGGGTTATTGAACTTGGATATTTTTATCTCATATTCACTAATACTAGCTCTCATTGAAAATGTATGGCACTTATTGTACCTTTTCTTATTTTTATTCGAAAGCCAGGAAAACTTTGCAGAGAAAAATGTATTAATACCGTTCAGTTAAGTGTTATTATTAGCATTTTAGTTATTTTCTTAAAATAGTAAATAATAAACTTTACCATTATTATCATGGAATTAATGCATCTCAGCAGGTTCTACAATTCTTCCTTTGACTCCATTCAATTATCTCTTTTAGTTTCGAATCAAAATCATTTTTATCTTCTCGTTTCATATGCAAAAACTACGATTTCGAACCCACTGCATTTGTGATGAGGCCATCCTGTGTTAACTATTAAATTGCAGCGAAATGAAAAGCGATAGGGATAAAGTGTCAAATAATAAGTTGTAGAGAACATTAAGGGGCACCAAATGAACAAAAGTGACGATAAATTTAGTTGATTAATAATTAGAATAATTACAAAAATCACCAAAGAACGCAAATTTTGAGTTATTTTACTAGTAAAAAGTCATGTAGTACACTTAACTAAAAGATATCTGTACATACATCAAAAGGAAATTTTCTCAGCTTTCCAATGAAGCCCTGATAATAGCGATACAAAGCATATTTTTTTAGATTAGTGTCTTTTAAGAACTTGCGTCAAATACAGGAAAAGTTTAGAAGTCAAATTACAAGGAAACGAGAAAAGATAGGAATATTATGTTGAAGAACAAATTATGAATTGTCCTCAAACCCAACTTTTGGATAATGGACATTGCTATAATCATAATTAATTATTTTGAGAAAATTAACAAAAATCTCATCAAAAACACTAACTTTTGACTACTTTACATCTAAAAGGTAATTAAAACTAATTACCTGAAAGATATGAGAACATTACTCAATAGAAAATTTTCTCACCTTTCCAATGGCAATAAAAGATTTAATATACGAGGTATACTTTTTGAGTTGGAGGTGTTTTAAGATAAACAAGCTTTTAACACAAAAATTCAATAACTCTGTAACGGTTGAAATTTGATGGTATGTGTAGAACGATTGTTTGCTCCAAATATGACAGTAAATCACCCCTCGAGAGATTATTACTCATGAACCAAACACCCTGTATATATATATATATATATATATATATATATATATATATATATATATATATATATATATATATATATATATATATATATATATATATATATATATATATATATATATATATATATATATATATATATATATATATATATATATATATATATATATATATATATATATATATATATATATATATATATATATATATATATATATATATATATATATATATATATATATATATATATATATATATATATATATATATATATATATATATATATATATATATATATATATATATATATATATATATATATATATATATATATATATATATATATATATATATATATATATATATATATATATATATATATATATATATATATATATATATATATATATATATATATATATATATATATATATATATATATATATATATATATATATATATATATATATATATATATATATATATATATATATATATATATATATATATATATATATATATATATATATATATATATATATATATATATATATATATATATATATATATATATATATATATATATATATATATATATATATATATATATATATATATATATATATATATATATATATATATATATATATATATATATATATATATATATATATATATATATATATATATATATATTAGACTGCCCAGAAAAATAATGAATTTTTGAAAACTCAATCGGCCCACCCCTGAGTCGATTCCTAGTCCCACCAGGAGTACTTGCTCCAAATTTGAAGCAAATCGGACAAGTCTAGCTACCGGACCAACGTGCTTGAAGTTTGTATGGGATTTTTGGACAATTTACATGGAGAAAACCCACTTGCTCACATTTTCGCCACTAGGTGGCACTGTATACATCAGATTATCACCAAAAGTGAAACTTAAGAAGATAATTTTATTATCTACAACTTTGTTGAAGACTACAAAGCGATCCGACTCCAATAGGAAAAGTTATTAAACTTTTAACGAAGTGATGTCTGAGTCAGTTTTGCATGGGGCCTAGCAGTGCATGATAGTGTATCAGTACTAGGTTCTAACAAACTAAACATTTTTGTGGATTAAAGGTTAGATTTAGCTGAACAGTATGTTCGGAAGAATTGCAGTACATAATACGAGTTATGTTTTGGTTAGAAACTTTTAGTTCAATCTGTGACCGCATAGATGGCGCCAACACTAACTTTTCAACGGAGAGAGATAGAATATCGAGATGTTTGGAAGAATTACTGCAATATTCTTGTTCTACAACTTTGTAGAAGACACCTAATTTCTATCTCTCTTCGTTGAAAAGTTAATGTTGGCGCCATCTATGCGGTCAGGTGTGGAACTACAATTTTCTAACCAAAACATAACTCGTATTATGTACTACAATTCATCCGAACATACTATTCAGCTAAATCTAATCATTATTCCATAAAAATGTTTAGTTTGTTAGAACCTAATACTGATACACTATCATGCACTGCTAGGCCCCATGCAAAACTGACTCAGACATCACTTCGTTAAAAGTTTAATAACTTTTCCTATTGGAGTCGGATCGCTTTGTAGTCTTCAACAAAGTTGTAGATAATAAAATTATCTTCTTAAGTTTCACTTTTGGTGATAATCTGATGTATAGAGTGCCACCTAGCGGCGAAAATGTGAGCAAGTGGGTTTTCTCTATGTAAAATGTCGAAAAATCCCATACAAAAATCAAGCACGTTGGTCCGGTAGCTAGACTTGTCCGATTTGCTTCAAATTTGGAGCAAGTACTCCTGGTGGGACTAGGAATCGACTCAGGGGTGGGCCGATTGAGTTTTCAAAAATTCATTATTTTTCTGGGCAGTCTAATATATATATATATATATATATATATATATATATATATATATATATATATATATATATATATATATATATATATATATATATATATATATATATATATATATATATATATATATATATATATATATATATATATATATATATATATATATATAATTTTCCACCAGAGCTTGTGATGTAGTATTTGTGTCATGTGACGTGTACGTACATGAGCCGTAGAAAAGTCTATAAGCTTTGCATGGGATTCCTCTTGTGCTTCCTCTCTGAAAACCATCATGCTCGTTTGGCTGCAATTTTTGACACTTCGCTAGTCTTTGTATGAAGTATCTGTACACTGAGGATACTGCACTTATATATATCATATATATCATAAATCGAATCTTATGAATCAGTCGACTCTCATATTTCAAACATTTTATAGTTGTATGTTTTTCATAACATGTTAATAAACTTCATTTACTCGCATTATAAATTGTATGCGGTAAACGTATACGTTTCATACGTGGCACCATGGGCCACAAATCGATTTTTTTGTTCGAAAATCCAGAACTTATAAACCGTTAGTACTAGACTTTCAGTGTCTTTGTAACAAATTCTCTATAATAAGCGCCTTTCATTTTAGGCAAAACAAAATTAGGGTGGCCCTCTCAATTTTTGAAATAAAAAAAATATCTCCTGAATGAAAAAAGATAGAAGGATATGACCTTCCAAAGAAATGTAGAGAAATCAATTTTGAGTAACTGCTGAAAACGTCGAAACTCTATCTTCAACGGTTGTTATTTTACAGCAATGTCACTTGTTCCGCTTAGGGTGACTCTTGAAAATTCAGTTTTTTTAATATATCTTTGAAGTTGATTTCTCGTGAATGTCGTCTTCGAACAAAAGTTAGCTCCTTCAAATTCGCACATTTCTTCTTCAGAGTCCAACTCATTAACTTTTATATAAACAGAGTTATTGACGATTTTATGTTCAAAATTGGACATTTTCGAAGCTGAATAACTCCGAAGGTGGCAAAAAGTGGCAATCAATGTTATGACCATCTGATAGTACTTTAAAAATACTACAAAATAAGGGGTACATGGTTTGTCTCCTGGCGACTCTTCATGTGAAATGATTGCTTATAAGCTACCTCTGTTCCATGGGCCAAAAATCGATTTTTTGTTGGAAATCCAGTTCTTATATCCCGTAAGTGCTAGATATTCACTGTCTACAAAAGAATATCATCGCAAAAAGTGCGCTTCATTTCGATGTAAAAACAGGGTAGTCTCCTTCATTTTTGGAATGAAAATGATTTCTCCTGAACAATAACAATAGAAGTATAAAGCCCTACTGAAAATTAAAAAATAATCATGTTTGAGTAACTTTGTTGACAATTCCTAAACTATCGATAGAAGCTTTTATTTTACGGCGTTTTCTTTTAATTGGTTTGGCCTGACTTTAAAAAAAACAGTGTTTCAATAAAATACTTTTGAAGTCGATTTTCCAAAAAAATTGAAATTTTGTTCTGATAAGTGTCTATTTTTTTTTGGAGACCAACTAATTAGTTTAAAAAACTAAGATATTGATTTTTTCAGTGGTAATATTTTTTCTCTGCGTTTCAACAATTTTTACACTGATAAAATAAAGTAGCTTTTAATGCGTAGAAAACTGCCCATTTTGAATAAAAATGGAATAACCCACTTAATGAGTAAAGAGCTTGTACGTCAACCTGGTTATCTTTTACCTATTATTTCTTGTGGAAAAATCGTCCCAGAATGAAAAAAAATCTGAATTTAAAAAAAAATTATACAGCACCAGTTTTACACTATTTCCCTGAATCCTGATAGAATCTCTATCTTAAAGCCTAAAATCAACATAAAAACTGTCACTTGACAGATCCCTGAATCTTCTAGAGCAGTCGAAATTGTTGAATTATCGCATATTTGCACCATCCTTAGAAGTCTAAACTGCCGTTTTTAATTTGTAGGTTATCTCGCTTGAAGTAATTTATAAAGGATCCATTATTAGCATCAATATACCCATTGGCATAACCTCATCGAGCTATTGTAAAATGGATTGGAAGTACTCATTGTTAAAAGCAAAAAAGTAGCCACAGTTGACAGCTCGAATAACTTCCGAAAATAAGCAATTTATATTGATGTCATTGATAAAGTTTTTTTTTGTCGTGTATGGAAAATAACTCCGAAGGAGGAGGCTGTCAATCTATCCGTTTGATAATAATAAAACATACTTTTAAATGAGAGCTGGACAGCTTGTTCCCCAACGTACATTCACGTGGAATTTTTTATTAAATTGCGAAGGCAAGAAATGGTTTTTTGGGAAATTTTTAGGGCAAATTACAGTGAACTGAAACAGGGGAGGTAATATAATTAATAAAAGACAAATAAATCATTAATGCTAAACAAAGGGTGCTTCCTTTACCATAAACCCGAGCTTTCAATAAATTGTAATATGTTGATAATAATTTCTTTTTTGCCATGCGAATAAAACGTATGCCATGCAAATACTCCAAACATTCATTTTATAAACCGTAGTCCAAAAATCACATATATTATGTACAATTTCACTCCACGAAACAAGTTTAGAATAACATCTTCCGAGAGCACCATTAAATTTGATTTGCATCGGAGATCCAGATGTGTGTATATAAGAACGGCGACTATGATTAATATATATTTTAAGTACGAATTTAGATGAATACCGCATACCTTCTCTATAACAGAGGTAATTCATAAGCAAACATTTCACATGAAGAGTCGCTAGGAGACAAACCATGTACCCCTTATTTTGTAGTATTTTTAAAGTACTGTCAGATGGTCATAACATTGATTGCCACTTTTTGCCACCTTCGGAGTTATTTAGCTTAGAAAATTCCAATTTTGATCATAAAATCGTCAATAACTCTGTTTATATAACAATTAATGAGTTGGTCTCTGAAGAAGAAATGTGCGCATTTGAAAGAGCTAACTTTTGTTCAAAGACAACATTCACGAGAAATCAATTTCAAAGATGTTATATTAAAAAAACTGAATTTTTAAGAGCCCCCCTAAACGGAACAAGGGAAAACGCTGTAAAATAACAACTGTTGAAGATAGAGTTTCAGCGTTTTCAGCAAAGTAACTCAAAATTGATTTCTCTACATTTCTTTGGAAGGTCATATTCTCCTATATTTTTTCATTCGGGAGAAATTTTTTTTTTTTCAAAAATCGAGAGGACCACCCTAATTTCGATTTCCCTAAAATGAAGGGCACTTATTGTAGAGAATTTGTTCCAAAGACACTGAAGGTCTAGTACTAACGGATTATAAGTTCTGGATTTTCGCAAAAAAAAAACGTTTTGCGACCCATGGTGCGTGGGTACAATGAAATTCAAAGCTGCATCTTATATGAAGAAAATCATAATATAAACGTATGAAGAATAAACAAAATGTACGCTGTAGAAGAAAGTTGCGTCTGCGGATAATTTGCTGGCAGACCGTCCGATTCTGGCTAGGGCGTTGCAAGTAATTGAAGGTATTTTTTTAAACAAATGTCAACATATCTGCAATGCAAGTTATTCAGGTGGAATATTTCATTTTAATTTTTAGAGTGTGAAGTGGAAACAACCTCTGTAATTTGATGGACCAGCGATCAGATTTTCGAGGCTATCAGTCATATTCTGATTGGAGTGTTGATAGTATAGGGTGATTTAATTATAATTGATAAGATTAAAATCCAGTGACACGCATTAAATACTGAAATCAATTCTCTTTTTTTAATGAGTGGCAAATTATCTCTTTTATTTCATTCACAAAATTGATGAAATTTAGAAGAAGATGCTCCGAATTTCATTATTCATAAAAATGATATTCATACGAACTACATAAGATATTTATGCTGCAGTAGTATCGTTTTTATACGTGGAACTTTATGTAAAGTATGCATTCGCAGTATGATATCCACAGTTGGCTCTTTGGGTGCAAAAACTGTCATTCATAGTTTATAACTATGATCAAGGATGCAAAATGCCTACCTTTTCTGCGGCTGTAATTTTTCTGCCTACATTCTCATTTCTCTCTCGATGCTGCTGTCATTCGCTTGTGCAGGACGCCCAGCGCTGTACGGCTGCCTGTGTGCAAAGCAGTAACATGACAAAAAACTACTGTCCCCAGTACAGCCACCAGACGCGAGCGGTACAGCTTCTCTTTCCTTATTTTACATTTTTTAATATTTTCAATCTTTTTAATATTTTTATTCAAAAATGACAACAATGAATGAGGCTCATTTACGCCACGGCCGGCATCAACGCTTTCCTGTGCGGGCCTCTCCCTTTGACTATGCAGAGAAAAATGTGCAAAGCGAGAGAACAAACTTTACTACGCCACACTCTCACCGAGCAGTCGGAGTACAGCAGCAAAACAAAAATGTATTCTACTGCTGTACGGGAAAATGTACTCGGTTAGGCTACCGTTCTGGCAAGAGCTGTAGTGATGCATCGCTGTAGCGGGCTGTACGGCTTGTGCAAATGTAAATATACCGAAAAAAATGTAGTTTATCGGTACCGTTGGCATCCCTGACTATGATATTCACAAGAAAACCTTGTGGCGAAAAATCAAAGACTTAGTATACTTAGTATATTCTTATGATTTTCGAAGGTGCAGTATCCTCAGTGTACGTTCAACCAACCTTTCATACCCTTCCTCGTCCATCCATCTTCTTCTCCTATGGAGTGCATGTCGTGCGTACACTGAGGATACTGCACCTTCGAAAATCATAAGAATATACTGAACTGAAATTCTGGCTGGTTCCAGTTCGTATTCCGGCTCCAGTGACACAACCGATTCTAACTAGGATCGGTTGTCACTGGAGCCGGAATACGAATTGGGACCAGCCAGAATTACGGTTCATTTCCGGCTGAGCTTAACTGGGCCGTTTTATCACCCCGCCGAGAAAACGCGGGATATTGCCAAATTTGGGACATATTTTTTCTTTCTATAACTTTGGCCTTAAAAATATTTTTCTTTGACTCCTAGACGTAACCTTATAACACCAAATTTAATATTTTTGCAGATTTTGCTTATGCCCAAGAAAGGATTTTCTCGAATTTGACTTAATTCGTTTGCTAGAGCTTACCAAACAATACAGCTTCCTTGACCTGATTAAAAATCTGTACCAACAGGTTACCGCGCTCTATAAAATTACAAACAGATTTTCATATGAGACTGACAAAATCGGGTCAAAAACCTGACAAAATCGAAAGTATAAAATAGAAAAGGAAGGCTGATAAAATCAAATTTTGTGTACATTGTGGAATCAAGCTCTGTTTTTCTAGCTATAACACTTAATTGTCGGGCCAATATTTCGCAAGCGATGCACAACGTCTACTCCAATGTAAACATTTATAATATATTATATGCAAATACATCGGTTTTACCTTTGGATCATTCGATGTGGAGCTTTCAATCAATGCTATGGCAGCGCCAGTACAGGTGGAATCCAGAGATGCCAGATATGCAGACAAGTCTGCAAATTCGCAGACTTTTATTTTAAGCTGCAGATTTTTTGGATGACGCAGATATTTGCAGATTTTCTAGTTTGGTTGCAGATATTTGCAGATTTTTATGTTTTGTTGCAGATATTTGCAGATTTTTGAATATAAAGGCTTTTGGTTACACTAGCTTTCCTGTCATTTTTTGTACTTCCCAGACTTTTAAAATTATTATTGCAGACATTTGAAAAAAGTACCTGGCATCTCTGGTGGAATCAGCATAATGTGTTTGAACCACAAGTTAACACCTTCGCAACGGTTTTGGATAGTTGTGTTACGGCAAATACGCGTCGATATATGCAAATTCTAGTCCAGGATTGAACTGTTGTTTTGTTGTCCACAAAGCTTGTTCATGTTAATTACAAAGATAAGACAATTAGAAAAAAATGTTACCGCGGCGCACTTTACTCTTCGTAAAAAAATTATAAATTGAGTGTCGTTTGTGCAATTCGCGTACTAATTCACTTATGCACTATTCGATTTCACATTCTTCAGCTTGTTTATAAGCCCTTGTATATAACAACGCCTTAACCATGAAATTCAACCTTTTCGAGAAATTCCAAGGAGCTGCCGCAAAATAAAATTTTCGTGTCACTTTCCCAGACGAGAGCAAACGTAATTTGCATAATTTTCATTTGCAGCATCGAAAATGCTATCTAGTCGTATTTCATACTTCAAATTGCACAATATATCACACACACTTATACCTTTTATTTTTGATAATAGATTCATAAAAAACTTCATTTTGTCGCTATGCGCCGCTATCCCGGCGTCTACCCAAAATTAAATTACGAAAACATTTAGCGCAATTTGCGGGTTGGATTCAATATCGTCCATAAAAGTATATGTCGAACAATTGTATACGCAGCATAAATTAGAATGCGGATATTATTAACTTTACCGTAATCATTCCTGCAGTACACCGTTTTCGTACGTTTTGCACAGAATATACATCGGATTGGAACAGTGCAATAAAGAAAAAAAACAGCGAACACCACACTTTTCTGATCTACTTTTAAATTTTGCTTTTCTCGGTTTTCTCTAACTAAATCAGAGATGCCAGATACTTTTTTACAAATGTCTGTAAAAATATTTAAAAGTTTAGGATGCACAAAAAATGTCAGGAAAACTATTTTTGACCAAAAATGACTATTTCATGATGAGTTATATATACTAAATGAAAATAGTGCTTTTATAGCCCAAGATAAGTAGAGAGAAATAGCTTATGGAGGAAAAGTAAGTTTCTCGATAAACATATGATTACGGCTTAAAAGCCAACTGTCAAAATTCCCTTTGAAAGAAAATTACGCACAAACCGTTACTGGCTAAACACAGTTCATAGCAGTTAACGGAAGAGATAACTTTTCTCTTTTGTTTACTATCAAGTTCTGTGATTAGCGAGTAACGGTTTGTTCGGAATTTATCCTTTCAAAGAAAATTTTGACAGTTGGTTTTTAAGCCGTAATCATATGTTTGTCGAGATTTGAAAATTGTGCAACCAAAAGCCTTTATTTTCAAAAATCTGTAAATATCTACAACCAAACTAAAAAATCTGTAAATATCTGCAACCAAATTAAAACATCTGCAAGTATCTGCGTCATCGAAAAAATCTGCAGCTAAAATTAAAAGTCTGCGAATTTGCAGACATGTCTGCAAATCTGGCATCTCTGGACTCTATACACGCCACCGAAAAACTACCTAAAATTCAGTACTTTTGACTCAATCTCGTGATATCGTGCAAAGAGAATAGGGAAAGAGACGAATAGAGTGAAGCCACAAATACCTTATTAAGCAGACCAATCGTGCAATGTAAATAAACATTACTCATGCCTGAGTTGGAGGAGATAAGTATTGTACATCTATTAAAAAAGAAATTTCAATTTTCGTCAGAATTTGGTTCAATCGTGATTGTGAGGTGCATTCTAGAGTATATGTATGAGTAAAAACAAGCTTTAGAATTATTTCATCTCTTTGTTTCGAAATGGGCATCGTTTGATAAAAAAATCCAACGATCGACATACGGTTTGTTTTCAAAATATAATAGGAGTCATGTAAAGTGCTGCCTGTGGAAGCGGTTGCCAAAATTCTAGTGTTGAAATCATCATAAAGGGAGTGTTGCCGTTTTGACTGATTTTCACTCTTCGTCTCTTTCACTATTCTCTTTGGTATCGTGTAGAGTCTGTATACACGGTTAAATAAAACAACCTGCAGAAAAGTTCGTTTAACTTACTTTTGAGTTGTGCGTCGCTTTCGCACTTATTAGTGTTGTCAAAAACAAAACGAGAGGTTCGACTCAGTCGAGATCTTCCGTGGGGGAAGTTACTTTTGAGTTGTTTGGGGTGAACTCAAAATTAGGTAAATTCAATTTAAATTTGAGTATAAAAAACCTATCAATGAGTTGTAATTTTTGCCGTGGTTAAATGGAAACTACCTTCAACACGGTTTACCTAATTTTAAGTTACCCCACGATACCACGAGATTGAGTCAAAGGAACTCAATTTTAGGTAGTTTTTTGTTTCCGTGTACAATATAGAGTCCCGTACAGAGGAATGCGCAACACTGCGTGGAATACAGACTATTTCTTGAGCGTTTTTTCAAAACGTTATATCTGCAATGAGTTACTCTCTTTGTTTACTTTCTCTTTCGATTTTTACGGCGTCACTATAACACTTTTCACTTATTTTACAGTACAGATCGAAAGACGGTGGTTTTAACTAGCATATTGTGCAAAGAGTTGAGGGATAAATGTTAAAGTGACCGAATTATTAACAGAAGAGAAAGTAAACAAAGAGAGTAACTCATTGCAGATATGACGTTATGAAAAAACGCTCAAGATTTATGTTTTTCTGGCAACCGGAATATTTGCTGTAACTTTGAGTGACTTTGATCAAATCGTTGGTTATACCACAGATAACAGACGTTTAGGCTAGAACAAAATTTCTTCAAAAACCTGTGTAAACTTTCAAATTGATATACGTTGAAAACCCGTGTTTCACTATTGCCATCTGCGGAACTGTTTGCTACACATGTTTGACAGCTGCACTCTAACTGCATTGTAGTGATCACTGCGCCATCTGCAAACGTTTGCCAAACATGTTTCAGATGTCTGATTTATTCGGAATTTCAGCAGCGGGTATTTACACACGATTCAAATCGAGCCTAAACGTCTGTTATCTGTGGTTATACTATAATACCAAAACAAGACTTTTGCAGTAACTTGGGTTGGTTATTCGCTGATTTTTATTTTTTTAATGTTATTTAACAAATCATTTTATTCCACGCATTTCACATTTAATGCTAATTTACTGAATAATTGTTTATAAGAAAATGAAATTAATTATTACTTGAAATTTTAGTGTAAATTTATTGCAAGAACACTGCTTGAATAACCTCCAACTGCTCTTCAATTTAAAGATAACTTGAAGTTGCTTTAGTTCATATCTGAAATTTCTTCATTATCTTATAAGTTGGACGATATAAAATGGTTAATGAACTTAACCGAAGGCATCCGAAAATCAAACAAATCAAATCAGATCAGATCAAAAAGAGTATAATGAACAGATGGAAGAAAAAGTAAACCAGGTGGTACCAAACATAGTCTTGGCCTAAAATGTCTTCCTTTTTTCAGGTGGATCTTGTGGAGTTGGAGTATTCTGAAGATTTTTGACGATAGCGTGTTCGATACTCAGAACGTAATCTAGTGTACAATGTTGCAGGATACATTCTTTAGAGGGCTGGATGTTGTTGGCTCGAATCAAAACTTGTCGAAAGTAAACAAAGTTCATTTTATATCGTCAAACTGGCGCCCAGGTGGTGAAATTGTTAGAATTCAACGGGGTGCTGGAGCGACTAGTTAGAATCGCTTTTGTTACTGGTGCCTGAAAACGAATTAGAACCAGCTAGATTTCCGGCTTCTTTACGGTTGAACTTTACTGGGTTCCGGTAACCATCCGATACCCTTCAGGAACCTCTGGTTAAGGGGTACCATTTCGATGCGGCTTAGACGCATGACCGAGGCCTAGGAACCGAAGCGGCGCAAAGCCGTATTTGTTTTTTATCGCGCTGGAGGGAATTTTTCGGGACGTCAGGGCATGTTCAGGAGCGTTTTATTTTATATAGGAGTTTCAAAGTAGAGCTGGAACTGAAACTTTCACATCCCCAGCAGAGCGTTTTGTTTTATTATTTCGAACAGTTTTGTTTCAAAATTTAAAACTGTTATACAACGCCGTTCTATTTGTTGATGATTGTAGTTTCCATTAGAAAAACTCTAGTAAGAGAACTGCGGAGAGAAAAACAGCATTTTTGGCAACGTATGCCCCGGCATTGTATGGCAACACGTCCAATGTTATAAGGATAGGCAATGTTCGATTGGATTCGTTTTTTGACAGCTAAACGCGAATCCAATCGATCCAAAATGGAGTCCCCGCAGTTCTCTTTCTAGAGTTTTTCTAGTTTCCATTTAACTACGGCAAAAATATTAACTCAACCTTGAGTTTAATTTACTTAAAGTTAAGTTGAATTTACCTAATTTTGAGTATACCCCAAACAACTTAAAAGTACCTTACTGCACGGAAGACCTCGACTGAGCCGAATCTCTCGTTTTGTTTTTTTTAAGTGCGAAAGCGACGCACAGCTCAAAAGTACCTAAATTTAAGTTAAAAGAACTTATTCTGTAGGTTATTTTATGGTTGCGTACAGGTTGTAGGCAGTGCACCGAGCAGCAACATTCTCGCCGGCCTACACGCTAAATGCGCAGACCTTAGATTTTAGACAGTGTGCGCAACAGTAACACCCGTTAAAAAAGTAAAGGCGCTGAATTATTTCGTGATGAAACCAAATATTTTGCACAATCGGTTGAGGTAAGGTATTTCGTGTTGAAAACATTTCAATTTCCTTTGACTTTAGTTTGCATGTGTGGTTGTAAATGAGCTGGTTTGCTTGCTTCCGACGGCGGGTCGGTGGTCACCTCGCCCGGCTTATGCGGCTAAGCCGCATCGAAATGGTATAGATTTCGGTACACTGAAAATCAAAGTTACCTATTTTTTGGGTTAAATTTTCTCACTGCGAAGTTTAGGGGAACATGGGGTGAATTGACCAAGCGCAAAATTCTATTTTCGGCTTCTATTCGATTCTTTTTTTTTCCAAAAATATTTTTATACTTGTTTCGATCCCTTAAGGTAATTTTGAAAGTTTGGAGTAGAAAATCCTTTCCTTGCAGAAAATATTACGTGATTAATAACTTTGCATTAAATGATGTAATTTTTTATCAAACTTTGTATGGACATATCTACTCGACTACTAGTTACTATTAAAGGGCTAATATACCATCTTAATCCTTGTGAAGCAGTGAAATGAATCTACATAAACTGGAACATTGGAATACCCTAATAAAAAAAATTATACACAAACTTTAACCCAACGATTCCACATATTGTATCGATGATACCCTGAACAGGTCGTTAGGCTCTTGGATCATTAGATGTTTATTAGGGTAGTTATTACTAGAATTCGCATGAAATTGAACGCAATAACTAATGTTGGGGAGACTTGACCAAGATTATATGGGGAGACTTGACCAAGTTGCGATCAGCTGAAGAAAGATAAAAAATTCCTAATATTTATTATGCTTTGGTATCTACTGTTAATGTTAATCACGCCATAAAAAATCCCTTCCCAAACATAACTCTTTATATTTTAAAATTTGTAAGCAAAGTTAGCAATAGTAGGACTGATTTCGTGACGTGTGAACATGCAATGCAAGCAGTACAGTTAATCCTTAAAAAGAAATGCATTTAAAAAAAATCAAAATTTATCAAATTATCATTATCAATATCAATTATCATTAAAAATCAAATTATCAAAAGCAACCCTTTTATATTTTTTACTGCTACCTAAGGATCTCGACAATAGGGGAAAAAATAATTACAGTATGTTTTATGTCATTATTTTTTGTTATGATTTTTCAAAATTCTCTTGGTCAAGTCTCCCCACACCTTGGTCAAGTCTCCCCGCAATGGGGAGACTTGACCAGAAAAAACGATCACAGAAAAACTTTTGTAACTTTTCAAAAATTAAATTAAAAATTCTGCAAAAAATCATGAAGACGCGCAATAACTTTGTGCATTATATCTGAATGATTTTTGGGGGATTGAAGGCTTTTTTAGAGATTTATGCAGTTTTAGCTGAAAACCTGGTCAAGTCTCCCCATGTTCCCCTATACATGAGCAACCCAAAATTAGGTAGAAATTTGAACATGGCGATTACCCATAATTTGAGTTGGTCGCTGTGAACTTCGTGTTGGGTAGGAATTGAATAATGACGTCTACTTAAATTCAAGTTCATCACTTCGTACTTGTTTGCGACTAACAATGATCCACCCTACACTACATCCCTGGTCAGCAGCAAACCCAATTATCGTTCACATCACCGTCCAGAGCACCAAGGTACCGGTCCAGCCTATGCACTGGTGAAGGCACAATTTATCTACGATGTGTGCATCGATGGAGAGCCACCGTGATTACATTACCCTACAACCACTATCATCAGCGAAAATGCCGAACTGATAACGGGCGATAAGAGAGTGAGATCCCATCATCTCTCACATACCGTCAGCCGAATCTAGGCCTCTCGATCATCACCTTCCGATCTACCTAAATGCGATCGAAGAGGCAGTCGAAATTAGGTCACCACCAAGAACGGGCAACCGACCCGCATTTTAATGTGTCTAGATTTAAGTCAAATATAGAATTTAAGTACAATTTGCATGTCGTTCATTGCCGGTCGAATAAAAGTGTGTCACTAAAATGTGTTTAGCCTAACCCGAGAGTTTTTGTGCGTGAGTGAGCTTGACCTGATATTGGTCATTACCGAAGTTTCCACCAGTTGGTCCTAATCAATGGTCCGCCAATTTTGGATTCGGTCCGCCTTGGAACACCCCCTCTAATCAACGGTCGATTTTGGACCTGGCTGCACCACTGCTATCACCGCTATCGAAGACCCAGGAAGGTAAGCGGTCAGTCCCCAACATTATGGTCTTTCGAACCGGATAGGACCGGGAAAGGAAGCTTGTAAGGACGCCGTCGACACAGGGTCGACGCCGCCAATTCCCACCGACGCTCATCGACGCTATTGCGATCGCGGATTGAACAGTCCTTTCACCGCGGCAATTGTTCATCACGGGAACAAAGGAGATCAACGCCATTGCATTTTCGGATTGGCGTCGCTTGGCTTGGACATTTTACGCCGGTTATTCTTCCTCAGGTGAGTTGAATACCACTATATGTCCAGCCAAAGCTGGCAACCTACGTACAATTCTAACACTCGCATCTTTCTAAATTGGAACTGGAATCCGACCGAGATTTGGATTTTCGGGAGTTTCTTGGACCTGGAACCATACCAAGACTGAAGATTAGCCAGTAACCTATTCGACCTGGTAGGACAGCCACTGGACCAGCAGCGATTCCTGTTACACAGGTAAATATTATAAGTTCAGTGTGTATGTCCAGTCGAAGTGTTACCCGTCAGTATACTTATACGCCATTTTCAACCATTTTCCGGAATTTCGAAGGAGCTAACCGAGGGCGGTGCGGCTGGCGTGTATTTCTGGTTGAAACAACAACCGGAAGATTTCCATCGCCAGGGTATTGTCATCGTGTTCGTACTGAGCACTGGATTCAATAGCAGCGTTTGGACTCAACAAGGGAAAGGAAGAGGACGCGCTAATTAACTGTTGTTCAGGTTAGTTGAACTGATGGTATATGTCGCCGAAGCCAGGCGTACAGAAATACACCTTTTTGATAAAATTTATATCCTCTTCGATTCCTTCATCATACGTTTGAGCCCTTTTCGACTCATTTGAGTCAATATTGATGATTATTGCAATATTATATTGTACCTTTTGGACATCTTGAAACCGCTGGTTGGTTTCTCTGGGCGAGTCACCTTAGTATATGCCCAGCCGTGGCATTTTTTTGAATACTACATCGCATACCCCCTCTTCACTTCCTGCCTGCGAACGATCATTACTGAGACGAATTTGGATGGTGCTACAGACCGCCGTTCTAGTATAGCCTGGTTATTTTAAAATAATTACACCTTGGCGCCTTCAACTGTTTTATCAGGTTAGTGAACCCTACAGTATATGCCAGCCCGCTAGGTCTATACGCGGATAACTACACCACCACACCACCTCTCGTTTTATTACCGGTTAATACCATCATGCCGCCAGCTGCATCGTCTACAAAGAAGTCACCGTCGTTGAAGCAGTTGACTACAAGGTTGAAAGATACGCAGGCTTCGCTGCTTGATATCTGGAATTTTATCGAGGATTTTAAGGAAGATTCAACGGTATCCCAGGTGAATGTGCGACTGGAGAAGTTAGATGAGTTATGGGAGAAATTTAGTGAGACGTTGGTGGAGATCAAATCCCATGACGATTTCACTGCGGAGGAGGAGGCATATGGCAAGGAAAGGCGAGAGTTCAACAACCGGTATTATGAAGCCAAATCCTTTCTGATGGACAAGGTTAAGAAGAGGGAAGAGTGCCCAGCATTGGAATAATCTACGCGATGATTTGATACATCGGTGCATGGTGCGTTGGACCACGCGCGCCTGCCTCAAATAAGGCTGCAGAGTTTCAACGGGGACATCGATGATTGGTTGAGCTTTCATTCACCTCCCTCATTCATTGTAAGGCCGATCTTCCGGAGGTGGAGAAGTTCCACTATTTAAAAGGATGTCTTCAAGGGGAGCCTAAGAACATGATTGACCCTTTGAAGATAACCAAGCCGAACTACCAAGTAGCATGGGAAAGGCTGCTCAAACGCTACAATAACAGCAAGCAGCTGAAAAAGCGATAAGTTCAGTCGTTGTTAGCGTTACCTACGCTCTCCAAGGAATCCGTCGGTGAATTACATGTACTCTTGGAAGGTTTCGAACGCGTTGTGCAAACACTTGACCAGGTGATCCAGCCAGCTGACTACAAGGACCTTTTGCTGGTAAACATCTTTACAGCACGTCTCGATCCGGTGACTCGAAGAGGATGGGAAGAGTTTTCGGCGGCTAATGAGCAGGATATCCTAGCAGACCTTACGGACTTTCTTCATCGACGCGTTCGTGTTTTGGAGACACTTCCATCAAAGCCCATGGACACTAGGGGTGTCCAGCAGCCTAAACAACTTCCAAAACAGAAGCCGCCGCAATTACGTATCAGTTCCAATACAGCTCAAGCGTCAGTGGGACGCTGTGCGGCCTGCTCCAATCATCCGCTATTCCAGTGGAGTACGTTCCAACGATTATCGATGTCTGATAGAGACGCCATATTGAAGACTCACTCTCTTTGTCTGAACTGTTTCCGGACAGGCCATCAAGCCAAGGATTGCCAATCGAAGTACTCGTGCCGGAACTGCAAGGGACGCCATCATACCTTGGTCTGCTTCAAATCAGGAAGAGAAAGGGATACGAATGGGTCAACGGACAATTCGTCTTCCAGTACACCCAAAACAATTTTCCAATGCAAAAAAGGCATTACATCCTTTCGTGCATATTCCCAATTAGAATCATGCTTTCTTCGCATTGTAGACCAAGCATAGCTACGGAATTATACCAACACCGCTTGATTCATGATGAAATAAATAGATTGAGAATACACGCTACCATATTATCTGCCCGCATGTAACAGTATTAGTTGGTTTCGGTTGCTGAGTCTGCCAAAAAGGTAGTATATTCTATACATGAATACCTATGTGGTGTTTGTAAGAACTTCTGTCTTCATACACAGTTACGCTTTTTTGTCTACGAACAGCTCAATTCCAACCACACTAAAGGCGTGAACAGTTTACGTTCACGAGAGTGTGTGATATACGCTTTTTTATTTTCCCATAGCGAATGTTTTTTGCAGTAAAATCATAGCTCTCTCTCATTCTGTGCTTCAGAGAAGAGTGGAAGAAAATGATTTGTGATGATCGTTGCCCAGGGCGATGATGTGCGCTGGATTCGCATGTTCGGGAAATAATACAAACTGAAATGAGTAACTGCCACTGCTGCTCAAAAGTGCAGGACCATGTCATCACTGCCCTTATAGTTTATGATACTTTAAACATAGATACTTTTACTGCGAAATACTGATATCATATCTCCTGAAAGTACTGTTAATATGAGGAATGCCAGAAATGATTGGCGGACGGCTTCTATCCGACAAATGTTGAATTAACTTGTTAACCCAATGTTCCCTTATAGGTAACTTTCTCCTGCGTATAGTGCGCTTAAATAATCATTAATCATTATTAACATTTATGAACCTATCTAGTGGCTAGAACTCGCATATCGCTGGTAAATTTAGGGTTTAGAGAACGTCGAAAGCTCAACATATTATCAAAACATAATCATCACCCACACTTCATCAATTTTATGATGCTATAAACTGTTCTCTCCAATATGCAGCATGTGATCAGTAGAAAGGCGAAATGGAAACTTGTCCTTGAGCCTGTATTAGTATTTTCAGAGCGCACATGTATCCGAGTGGAGATGTCCTTTACATGTGTATTAGTGCGGAGTCATTTTAATACTAATACTCCGATATCGTTAAATTTACTAATACATTCCCAACTGTGGGTTTGTGTAAGTTTCTGTGGTGTAATCGCCTTAATGCATTTTTGTCCCGGACCAATATTGCTTTATATGCATTATACCAGTTACAATGCAAAATTCTCATTAGAATCATGCTTATTCGCATGTAATTCATACGGTTCGTGTTTTGGGTGTAAGGAACCGTCTACTTCAACTTTCTCCCAAGTGGCTAACATGGCAGCCACTAACATTTTAACATGTAATGCTGCGCACGGATCTTCCTCCCAGGTCCTACTGGCTACTGCGGTCGTCATGGTGGAAGACGATGAAGGCAACCAATATCCAGCACGTGCTCTTTTAGACTCAGGGTCTGAGAGCAACTTTATCACGGAACGATTGTGTCAGCGTTTGAAGGTGACTCGAGATAAGGTGGACATCTCGGTTCTTGGTATTGGTCAAGCAGAAAGGGTCAAGCACAGAATTCGAGCTATGGTACGTTCGCGGATTTCCAGGTTTTCGCGAGATCTGGGATTTTTGGTACTCCCCAAGGTTACGGTTAACCTTCCCACATCAACAATCAAAATTGATGCATGGTCAATTCCAAATGGGATCGAACTGGCCGATCCCGCATTTTTCGAATCCAAAGGGGTGGATATGGTTTTTTTTATCTTAAATACGTTTATTTAGGCCCAAATGCTTTAGCTTAACGAGGCCGATAATTCATTTTTTTAATTACATGTCACATGTTAGTGGGGGAAGGGAAAACCGTATTTAGGGGCGGCTTGCTCCCCTCTTATGTAAGTAAAGGAAAAAGGTAGGAAGTGGGATACATATTGTGTAATTGACATCGTCGTTTGCTGAATGATCATTGTGGCGGATATGCACACTTTGTTGTAGTGTAGTAGTTTCCAGCCTGTAATCGCAGGGGCGAGGGGAGGGTCGATATTTCGGATAATTATTGACACTCTGATGCTGTCATGATGTTCTCTATATCATCTGCATGTGCGGTATGTCATGATGTTCTGGGTAGACGGTTATCAAGAAGGGTATGCACCGAAGACTCGTGAAGCAATGCCATATTGTAGATGCAGGGATAGGTTGGTGAGACTCTGCTGTGAATGAGAGAGGGGAAAATGTATTAAACCTGGACATCAATGGTTTTCAAAAAGATATAGATAAGAAAAATATAGGGGTGGTCACGGCTTGCCAGGACGTCCCGGACTGGCACATAGGGTGATCTACCTCGGGCCCGAAGGGAATCTATTAGTTGGGACCTGGCAACACAGTACTCTGCGCACAGCCAAGCAACATGCTCGATGTCGTGATAGCCGTTCTCACAAACACAATGATTACTTTCAGCAAGCCCTATACGACGGAGATGCGCGTCAAACGAGTAATGGTTGGACATGATCCTTGACATCGTACGAATAAAGTCCCGGTTCACATCCAACCCCTTAAACCAAGCATTCGTTGATACCTTCGGGATAATGGAATGTAGCCACCGTCCCAGATGCCCATTGCTCCATGAGGTTTGCCAACTATCGAGCGTCCTCTGATGAGAGATACTGAAAAATTCGTTGAAGCAAATTGGTCTTTCGTAAGTGTCGCCTTCTAATGCGCCCACCTTGGCTAAAGAGTCCGCCTTCTCATTGCCCGCAATAGAACAATGTGACGGGACCCAAACCAAGGTAATCTGGTAAGATTTTTCAGATAAAGCACTCAGATATTCCCGTATTTTCCCCAGGAAATACGGTGAGTGCTTTCCAGGCTTCGCCGCACGGATGGCCTCAATGGAGCTGAGACTATCCGAAACGATGAAGTAATGGTCTGAGGGCAGGGTGTCAATAATCCCGAGAGTATACTCAATGGCCGCTAATTCTGCGACGTAAATTGAAGCAGGATCATTGAGTTTGAATGAGGCAGCAAGATTTTCGTTGAAGATACCGAAGCCTGTGGACCCGTCGAGAATTGATCCGTCAGTGTAGAACATTTTGGTGCAGTTGACTTGATGGTATTTGTTATAGAAAATATTTGGGACCACTTGTGGGCGAATATGATCCGGAATTCCACAAATCTCTTCCTTCATGGATGTATCGAAAAATACAGTGTGATCAGAAGTATCTAAGAGATGAGCACGGTTGACGTTATACGTAGATGAATTGATGTTCTGTGCCATGTAATCGAAGTACAAGGACATGAATCGGGTCTGAGAATTAAGCTCGACTAGCCTTTCGCAATTTGCAATCACCAATGGGTTCAGAATATCGCATCGAATGAGCAATCGATATGAGAGGTCCCAGAATCGATTTTTCAGCGGAAGAACGCCCGCCAGCACTTCGAGACTCATCGTATGGGTCGAGTGCATGCAACCCAAGGCAATACGCAAGCAACGATACTGGATTCGCTCCAGTTTGATGAAATGTATGTTCGCAGCGGAGCGAAAGCAGAAACATCCGTACTCCAACACTGATAATATCGTTGTTTGGTACAGCCTGATTAGGTCTCCTGGATGGGCACCCCACCATGTTCCAGTTATTGTACGGAAAAAGTTGATCCTTTGTTGGCACTTCTGTTTCAGATACCTAATGTGACATCCCCAGGTACCTTTAGAGTCGAACCATACCCCGAGATATTTGAATGTTGAAGCCTGAGCAATAGTTTGATCCATTAATTGAAGCTGTAGTTGCGCTGGTTCACGCTTTCTAGAAAATACGACTAGCTCAGTTTTCTCCGTGGAGAACTCGATACCCAGCTGGAGAGCCCAAGCAGACAAATTGTCCAAGGTATCTTGCAGTGGTCCTTGCAAGTCGACGGCTTTAGGACCTGTAATAGAGACCACACCGTCATCTGCAAGCTGCCTTAGCGTGCAGGAATTGACAAGACATTCGTCAATGTCATTCACGTAAAAATTGTAGCGGAGAGGGCTTAGACATGAGCCCTGGGGAAGGCCCATGTAGCTAAATCGTGATGTCGATAAATCGCCATGCGAGAAATGCATTTGTTCTTCAGACAACAGGTTTAGCAAAAAGTTATTTAACATTGGCGAAAGACCATGCTGGTGCAACTTCTCATAAAAAATGTTGATCGAAACTGAATCGAAAGCCCCCTTAATATCCAAGAATACTGATGCCATCTGCTCTTTGTTAGCATATGCCATTTGAATTTCTGTTGAGAGCAACGCAAGGCAATCGTTCGTCCCTTTGCCTTTGCGGAAGCCAAATTGTGTATCTGACAGTAAGCCATTTGTTTCGACCCAATTATCGAGGCGAAACAAGATCATTTTTTCGAATAACTTCCGGATACAGTACAGCATTGCAATCGGACGATACGAATTGTGGTCGGAGGCTGGTTTTCCTGGTTTTTGGATGGCGATGACCCTCACCTGTCTCCAGTCATGTGGGACAATGTTACCCTCAAGAAACCTATTAAATAAATTCAACAAGCGTCTTTTGGCAGAGTCTGGCAGATTCTTCAACAAGTTGAATTTGATTCTATCTGGCCCCGGGGCTTTATTGTTACATGATAAGAGAGCAAGTGAGAACTCCACAATCGTAAACGGTGTTTCGTTCGCGGTATTGTAAGGCGACGCGGCGCGGTAGATTTTCTGTGCCGGGGCGGAATCCGGACAAACCTTCTTGGCGAAATCGAATATCCAACGGTTTGAATATTCCACGCTCTCGTTAGTACTGTTTCGGTTTCGCATACGTCGGGCCGTGCCCCAAAGAGTGCTCATCGATGTTTCTCTTGTTAACCCGTCGACAAACCGGCGCCAGTAACTGCGTTTCTTAGCTTTCATTAAATTTGTCATTCGGTTTTCTAATATCGCGTACACTCGATAACTAGCAACTAACCCGTCGTTCCGGAAGGTTTTATACGCGGCAGCTTTCTCCGCGTACACGTCTGAGCACTCTTTGTCCCACCACGGGTTGGGAGAACGTTTTTGGGTGTTCACGTCGGGTACTCGTTTCGTCTGAGTTTGAATCGCGCTATCGAGAATCGAGTTGGACAAAAACTTATATTCTTCCTCCGGAGGAAGTACCTGTGTTGAATCGATAGTTTTGGATATCTCAGCAGCGTAGCTCTTCCAATCAATGTTTCGTGTGAGGTCATAAGGAACATTGATTGGTGCCGATGGTCTTGAACCAGTGGTGATTGCAATTACAATTGGTAAGTGGTCACTACCGTGGGGATCAGATATTACCTTCCACTTGCAATCTAACCGTAGTGATGTCGAGCATAAAGATATATCCAGTGCACTTGCTTGCGCAGGTGGTCTAGGGATCCGTGTCATTTCCCCTGTGTTCAGAATTGTCATATTGAAGTTGTCACAAAGGTCTTGAATTGTCGAAGATCGATTATCGTCGTATAGACAGCCCCACCCCGTACCGTGAGAGATAAAGTCTCCAAGAAGCAGGCGGGGCGAGGGAAGGTGTTCAATCACGTTGGAGAATCTTCGATATCCCATCATGGCCCTAGGAGGAATGTAAATAGAAGCAATGCAAAGATCTTTGCCTTTGATTGTTGTTTGACAAGCGACAACTTCAATGCCTGGCGTCGAAGGGAGGTTGATTCGATTGAAGGAGTAGCACTTTTTGATCCCTAAAAGTACCCCCCCATATGAGTCTTCTCGATCCAAGCGGATAATGTTAAAATCGTGGAAGTTGAGGTTTATATTAGAAGTTAGCCATGTTTCACATAGGGAAAATGCATCACAATGATTGTAATTTAGCAAGTGTTTTAATGAATCAATTTTGGGGATAATACTTCTGCAGTTCCACTGTAAAACAGTGATCAGATCCCTGATTCCGTCTAATAAGTTAGCCATCGAAGGATACGATCGCTGTAAGGAGGGGCCATTGTTCAGTCAACTGTTTTAAAAATGTTCTTACTGTTGGTAGAATAGCAACCAGCAAGCTTTTCATAGGATCGGTAATGTTGAAAGCTGTGAATATCCAGTCCACAATGTCAGAAAATTTAAGGAATCCCGTTTTAGGTTGAGTTTCTGACTGTAAAATTGGAGCACTTGGGATTTTAGGTGCCCCGGGGAGTGCTGGGAACTCCTGGTTGTATCTCAATTTCCCAAAACCAGGATGTATTATCTTCGGATTTGTACCAGCACTTCCAGTTAATGAATTATTTTTATTTTGTACCCTTGTTTGGGACAACCTAGGACCCTTACGAGGAAGTTCAGGTGAGTTTTGATTAGGTATTTTCCTATAGTTTCCAAGCGGAGCCAAAGAATGCCCCTCGCAAGGGTCGTTAGAGGCGTTATCGTCAGTTGGCAAGAGAGCGAATGGGTTTTCGGAGATAAGTGGAACAGCTCTTTTAAGCATTTCTGCGTAAGAGCGTCTGGAGCGATCTTTGGCGGATCGCTTCAGTTTATCCGCGCGAAGTTTGTACGTTGGGCATGTCACAAGTGCATGCGGATTCTCCCCACAGTAAACACACTTCTCAGCGGGCCTACTGCAAGTATCATCCGCATGGCGTTCCCCACATTTACCGCACCGTTGCTTGTTGCTACAGTAGGTGGCCGTGTGACCTAGCTGCTTGCAATTGGAACAATTCATGACCCGCGGTACAAACAGGCGTACAGGTAGACGAGCTCCTCCCACTTCAACGTAGCTCGGAAGTGCAGATCCAGCGAAGGTTACGCGAAACGAGTCTGATGGATAGTAATTCCCATCTTCGATGGACTTTGAGTGCAATTGCTTGCACTCCAAAATCTTAACTGATTGAAGGTTAGGGTCCTTAAAGCGGCCAGCCCCATCATTCATGAGATCATCGACAGTTAGACCCGCATCACTTACCACACCGTCGATCTCCATATCACGAGAAGGGATGTAGACGCGATACTCCAGCGTAAAGAGGCTATTGCTATCGATATCATTGGCCTGTTTCAAGTCAGTAACGACTACGCGCAGTTTATCTGACTGAACCTTTTTAATCTCGGTTACGGCCGAGTAACGTTTTGTCAGCTCCCGTGCAACAGTTATGCTGTTTAACGGTTTATTTTTGGGCCGAAAGTATACCACCCAAGGACCAGCGGATCCATCCTGGTAAACCTTAACTCGGTGGGGCTGTGAGACATTGGGGGGAAGTGGATCGACCATAACATTATCTGTCTCAGTATCAGATATATGTTCTTCTTCCCCATAATATTCGTCTTCGGAGGGTGATCCTTCTGTTTGTTCCATTTTGTTGCGGGAGCAACACGCTCGACCGCACTGTTTAACTTAAATCAAAATAAAAAATCAAAGGCAATAAAAAGAGAAAAAAATCGATAAGAAAAGTAAAAAACGAAACACTTCACCAGTTGGTTTCTGACGAGCTGGTAGGTGAATTGATCCTTCGTTTGTTTTATCCGTCATCCGCGTGACCTTCACACAATAGAGCTGATATAGCTCGTCTAAACAAAGCCGAAAGACGGCAAGAAAACTGTTTAGTAACTTCACTGCACTACCTTTACCTTCGCAGGTAATAATTATCACTCGCGGGACTGTTTATTAGTAATGCTTTACTGCAGCCTCTGCCACAGCAAGCACCTTCGTACTACCGAAAAAACTAAACCACACCGGAGAGAACAAAAATCACTTGTTTCCCGGTACAAAGTTGGGTTACGAATGGGTGGATATGGTTCTCGGAATCGAGAACTTCTTCGATTTCTTCGAGACTGGAAGGCGGATCTCGCTGGGAGAACAGCAACCAACACTAAATCACTCAGTTGGGTTGTTTGCGGTGGTGTGTTTAGTACGCTGGATTCACTTCACATTAACTGCAACGTAGCTTCAACTGAAGGTTTAGACGCATTGATGGAACGCTTTTGGGCCAGCGAGGATATCGGATCTAGCAAGGCTTATTCCCTGGAGGAAAATCGTTGTGAGGATGTAGCGGTCATGTCATATTCAGCAATATTTTTCAAATTTTGTAGAACCAGTCTGATTTGTTTGCGCCAAGAGTTAGACAACCTACCGTTGATCGACTCTTGCGCAACACCCTAGCAAATACTCCTCTCCGCGAGGGGAAGAAATTAAATTGCCTGTTGAGATTCTCCTGAAGACGAAAACCATGACGATCCTTCGCTTGGAATGCTTGAGGGAAAGGGACAGATAGAGCCAAAGGTTAGCTGACAGAATAAAACAGCTAGTAGGGTCGTTGATTTCCGAACTTGTCCGAAGAAATTTGCGGGAAAATACGCGCTTCCTGTAAGTACGTACGAAATTACCTTCCCTAATCTGAGGATTAACGCTGCTCGTCCATTTCGTCCCAGTCCGCCAAACGTTTTGGAAGCTCGCGTGATTTGTCCGGTTTTAGTTTGTCCAAAGTAATTAATGTGACGTGATAGTACTGTGAATTTGTCTAATTCTTTGCTCTCCCGTCCAAATAGCTCAGGTCAAGTTGCAATTGAGTAGATATTGCGTGCGTAGGAAAGTGTGTGCAGAAGAAATAGCAGAAAGGTAAATGTGCTCAAAGTTTCGTGCCATTGACCCCCACATGTGCTAATGACCCCGTTGTGCAATAGCCACACGGCACTTTTCATTTCGCACAGATTCTACGAACGAGAGGAAGGAGAGAGGACAAAATCACACGCGCGCAGGTCCAAACGCAGGACGAAGTTGAACCCGACACCGATACGCCGCCGGAAGGAAGAACGGTCCATCAACAAACCGTTTCCTTCAGCCACCGGAAAACCATCGCAACTTTTCCGGCCGATTAAAGCATCAGCAGCAACAAATAACCGCTGGTCAGAAACCGGCGCGGCGATCGATGTGATCGCCCATCATCGCCCGTCATCGCAGCAGAACGATCGACAGCAGCAGAAACCAACAGCAGCAGATTGGGTGAGTCGTATCGTTCTTGCTAATTAAGTGTGAAGGGTGGCGTCCGGGGAGGACGCCACAGTGATTTAAGCCGCCAGAGCGCAAAACGCTCGAGAAGTCGTCCACGGACGGCGATAGTTAGGGACGCGTCCATGAAATAGGTTGTGTGTCGGCCATTACATTTAGTTTCGCCATTCAAGAACGCCACACACAACCCTTTGACTAATTAGCCACCCGGGTGCAAAGCGATTGCCGTTGATACGCTGGAGCCGTGAGGTGACGTCACCGAAAGTTTGAGGATTGATGGAGAAAAGCACAGTATGGTCAATGAGCACAGTAGGGAGAGAGTACACGCACACAATCAGAAGATAGGCCTAGAAAATTAAAAGTTAGAAAAATACAACATGAAATAGAAATAAATCTTTTCGTTCCGTACCGTGAAATAAATGCTATTTAGTGTAAACGTAGTCAGATGTTGTATTCATGTAGAACTCCCGTAAGTTTAGTCTCGTTCTAGTATGTTTACGTCACTTCGTTCGGTGTAGCTCTCGTTTTGTTTCGCTGTCTTCCGCTTGGCGGAATTTGATTAGTGGTGAAAGCTTCGCTTTCTGCATGTTTGTGCCACCTGGTAGTGTGTGGCTGCAGTTCCAGTGATGATAAGTTAGGTATGGGGAGTTTCTTACCGCGAATTATTTGAGGGTGATGAGGTTTTTGATGATTGCTGCTGCTGATAATAGGGTCGTCTACCCGACTTTTGGAGGCTAATTTTTGATAAGCCTGTCTGGTTCGATCCTGATTAATTTCTTTTAGGTGAATCTTCTTCAGGGACTCGCCCTAAGAAGAGTCTCATCCGGGCAAACAAATCTTGGCGTGCAGTCTTCCTACGGGAAGTGGCGCATAAGCTGCACGCTTGCTAGGGATCGACCAGGGCTGGCTACAAATTGGCGCCCAACGTGGGGCGCCAAAATGTAGCGCGCACGACGTTGCTACGGATTCAATCTGCCCAATCGTCCCACCTTTCCGAACAAATGGCTTAAGCGCCACCTCTTTCGAGGACCACTTGTCGTGCTTTAGGGTTGCCCGACCAGAAACCCAGCCTCAGGGCGGGTCGATATAGTGAAGGTTTAGAGGAACGACCTAGCAGACGCAACTGAATCGAGAGGTACTCAGTTTCATGCATCAAATTACCCGAATAAACCCAGAGAAATTCGCTTTCCTATCCCAAAATACCTAAGAAGAACACCACTCGTTTTGTCTCATCACTGGAAGAATGCCTCAAAAACCAAATAACTAAACCGTACAAGAGACTCGAGTGGTGGGGCTAAGATTCCCAAGTAGCCCAACTTGGAGTAAATATCACCAAAAAACTACAAAACTACACGACACGAAACATGAGATACCTCTTCAAACTCGTAATTACTTGGGGAACATGGCTAATACTATTTCTTTAACACCAACACATCATTCAACAAACTACAATCAACATTTTAATTTATTCACTTAACCGGCATTTTCATAAACTTAATTTACTTGTTTCCTAACATGGTGTTGCCTATAATTTTACTGTTCCCTACTGTGTGCGGAGATCGATCACTATTTACTTTTTTGTTTTGACGTTTCTTTTCGTGACCGTGTTGGTGGTTCAATGTGTGCGTGATATGAGTGAAATTTTTTGGAGCTTTCATAGGGTTGCCAACTTTTTACCTACACTTTCGTTAAGTTTTGTGTGGCCGAAATATTTCGGCGTGAGAAACATAATGTAAAGTGGGATTAGGGTAATGTAGGGTATGTTGTTTCAGTGTGTGTGATCATGTGGTCGGAAACATTCCGGCGTTGAAAACGCAGCTGAAATGAGGTGATGAAGTTTCTTGGGGAATTATTTTGGCAGATTTCTCACTGGCCGATGCATTTCGGCGTTAGAGTTACTGCTAGGGGTACGGATATGAGGTTATTGCGTTTTGTCGTTTCGAGATCTTTTGACCAAGAAATATTTGGGGTTTTCTCGGAAGACAAAACTGTGCGGTAAATTGGATGTAGGGATACCTTTCCATTGAATTGGAGTAGTCCCGAAATCTGATGAGCCTGTTATTGTGTGATATGGAGTTATGCGTTTTGTCCATTTGAGAGTGTTGACCAAGGAATTTATTGGGGTTCTCTCAAAGGCAAAACAGTGCGGTGAGTTTAACGTAGGGATACCTTTCCATTAGATTGGAGTAGTCCCGAGGTTGAATGAACCTGTTATTTAAGGTTTCGTTATGTGTGTCATTGAGGTTTAATGTTTGTATTGTATGGGGTTAAGCTTGATCTTGAATTGAGAAATTTTAGATTCAATGCTATTTTGGGAATTTTGTATGTGCTTGAGTGTTTGATGTTTGAACCGCCAACAAGGAAACGAAAGAGATGCACTAGCAGCGGTGAAGGAGCGCTATTTCTGGCCACGAATGAGCAGCGAAGTGAAAAGGCAATGTCAGGCGTGCCTTGCATGCCAAACTAGTAAAGCGACAAACCAGAATACGACCGCGCCGATGGCAGAGCAGAAGAAGTTGGCTCAGTATCCCTGGCAGTTCTTGGCTATGGACTATGTCGGTCCACTTCCAGCTTCTGGCAGAGGCCGAAGTACTTGTCTCCTCGTCGTAACTGATCTCTTCAGCAAGTTTGTGCTGGTGCAGCCTTTTAGGCAAGCGACCGCGGAAACGTTGGTACAATTTGTGGAAAACATCATCTTCCTGCTGTTCGGTGTTCCGGAAGTGATCCTGTCGGACAATGGGACACAGTTTACTTCAGCGATGTTCCAAAGTCTGCTAGCGAAGTATAACGTGACGCACTGGAGAACTCCGAACTACCATCCTCAGGTAAACGATACGGAACGAGTCAACCGTGTAATCACGACAGCAATACGAGCCTCAATCCGGAAAGACCACAAAGAATGGGCCAATAACTTACAACAGATAGCCAATGCCGTGCGCAACTCAGTTCACGATGCAACTCGCTACACTCCGTACTTCGTTATGTTCGGCCGGAATATGGTTTCCGACGGTAGGGAATATCGCTATCTGAGGGATTCGCAAACGACCAACGATGGTCAGCTGAAGAACGAGGAAAGGGAGAAAATGCTCGAAGAGGTTCGGGAGAACTTGAAAGCGGCGTATAGCAAACACTCGTCCTACTATAATCTTCGCTCCAATGCCAATTGTCCAACTTACTCTGTGGGTGAGAAGGTTCTGAAGAAAAACATGGAACAATCGGACAAAGGCAAGGGATTTTCTGCAAAGCTGGCCCCCAAGTATGTGCCAGCCGTAGTGAAAAGGGTAGTAGGAACCCACTGTTATGACCTTGAGGACTTGAAGGGGAAGAGACTGGGAATTTTCAACTGCAAGTTTCTCAAGAAACTCACCCTTTCAAGTTCAGCTTTAACATCGATCACTGGTTGATCGAATAGAAGTCAAGCTATGTACCTCTCAGTATTTACTGATTGAGACAACGCACCATGATGCTTTTGCTCTGGTTGCAGAAAATACTGTACCGCAGTTCGTAAAGTTAGCACTGTCCTTCAGACAGTGCACCCCCACAACAACTTCCATTTACTGGGGGCATCCTTGTTGCTAAGATCTTCATTCTAGCTCAAGAATAACTTTGCGAACGTGTTGGATTATGGTCATTTTAGATCTCCTTGAGTTGCAGCACTCTTGAGTATAAAACATTTGTTACTGAACGAACAAGTTCCCCTCGACCAGAAGACAGAGCGAGTCCTTGATTTCATCAGGACGATGAGCTATAAAACCAAGAACTCGGAGCCACCAGTGCGTTGATGAGGAGTACCGCGAAAATTCCGCGAGAAGCAACAAAGCGTGAGTTTAAGACGGGGGAATCTTAAACGTTGATCGTAAAATAAGACTCAGAAGTCCTACAGACGATGTTGAGCAAACCCGAGTTAATCGAGCTGTCAGTAACAAATTGCTTTAGCTGAATAGCGTTGCAATTTTAAAGAAATCGGCAGTGTTCCTGGAAATTTAACCATGTTTGAAAAAAACACAGGTTGTATTGCATCGGGATACACATACCTTGTTAACAACCTATACAAGACTTGTGGGTGGAAGAAGAAAGGGGATTGTGCCTTTGCACGATCACCCAATGTATAAAAATTTTGTAAATACTATTTTTCGGATATAAGTAATGTTAGTTTGTAGTTCACAATGTTTCCTTATATCTATGTTAGTACTTAAAATTATTGTATATTTCTTTATATTCATGTTATTTGTTAATTGTTATTTATTTCTTTGTTATTTATTTAAGTGTTTATTTATTTATCACAATATTTAGCAAAAATTTTGGGATTTAGTGGGTTAATGTTTAATGTGGGAGTTTATGTTAAATGTAGGTTCTTATTGAAGTCTTCCTTGGGGGTGGATTTCGCATCTTGGGTTTTGCCATCCGATTGTTCCAAAAATGAAAAAGAAAACATTAAAATTTGTTCACACACTTACCTTTAACTGGAAGTCAACTTCCCTTCTCGGCATCCGTTATAGCTGTCTTCAAATAGGCCGTTTGAGGCAATTCCGGGTCAGCATGGCAGCAGTCCGTCCAGCGCCAGTCCCGCTAAATAGTTCCGGCCCCGTGCCGTGGTCCACATTCATGTCCAGTCCAGCCGCATGCGACATCCTTCGATTCTGAAATTCGTCAAACGTTTGTTAGCCGGTCTGGCAAACATTTAAAAAAAATCATTTAAACTCACCAGCATCAATTTGTCGTCCGCTTCAAGAGTCCAAATCCGTCCGTCCAGAACAGTCCAGTGCCGCGCGGAAACATCCCAGCCTCCATCTGAGTGGATTTGTTTATGTTGGGTTGGTAGTCCGTTTCACCTGAAAAAACATGAAAAAACAACACAAAATTAGTTAACTCACCTTCTAGTACATGATCCGTCTTTCGGAAACGTTTTATCTGCACGTTTTTTGGGCCATTTCGGTATAATATTTGGTAAATTACCTGGAAAATGAACAATTAACAAACAGCACAACACATCACTTGCAATATTTTTTTCAGTTTGACGTTTCTCTTCGTTGCGGGTTGGTAGTTCAGTGTATGCGTGAGTTAATGGGAGCTTTAATAGGGTTGGGTACTTTTTCATTTTCGTTGCATTTCTGTTTTGTCGAAAGTTTTTTTCGACGTAGGAAATGTAACGTAAGATGGATTTATGGGATATGTGGTCATTTAGGGTATGTGTTCGTATTGTCGGAATACATCCGGCGTTAATACATAACCAAAATGATTGTTTAGGGAGATATTTTCGGGGGATATTTTCGGGGGATTTTCGGGGGTTTTCGGGGGATATTTTCGGGGGATTTTCGGGAGATATTTTCGGGGGAATTATGTGCAGATTTCTCACTAGCTGAACTATTTCGGCGTAAGAGTCACTGCAAAGGAAATTATGAAGTTCAGTTCTGCGTTTTGTCTAGTAGAAAGTGTTTATTCAGGGAAGAGCTCTGAGGTGCTTTCAAAAGACAAAACTGTGCGGTAAATTGAGTGAAGGGATACATTTCCAACGTAAGGATTGGAGTAGTTCTGGAACTCAATAAGCCTGTTTCTTGTAGTATTCATGAAGTTACATTGGGAATTATGTTGCATTGAGAGTCGTAAGAAACTCAGTGTATGTTGTAGTGTTGGGGTTTCGGCTTGATCTAAAATTTCAATATTTTGGTATCAATGCCAGTATTTTGGGATTTGTTGCACTATTGGAGTGTTATATATCTGAACTATCGGAGCGCAGCAGGGGAAATGTCAAATCCATCAGTATTTCTGTATTCAAGGCGAACCTAGGATTAGTTGTACATAACATTTTGTAAATATTAGTTGTAGTTTTTTTTTCTATTGTTAGTCTTAGTCATTTCGTAAAATTGTCCCTTACGAAAATTTGGTATTAATCCTAATACCAAATTTTCGTAAAACAAGCCTGGTGTTATGTAGCGGTCATGTCATATTCAGCAATATTTTTCAAATTTTGTAGAACCAGTCTGATTTGTTTGCGCCAAGAGTTAGACAACCTACCGTTGATCGACTCTTGCGCAACACCCTAGCAAATACTCCTCTCCGCGAGGGGAAGAAATTAAATTGCCTGTTGAGATTCTCCTGAAGACGAAAACCATGACGATCCTTCGCTTGGAATGCTTGAGGGAAAGGGACAGATAGAGCCAAAGGTTAGCTGACAGAATAAAACAGCTAGTAGGGTCGTTGATTTCCGAACTTGTCCGAAGAAATTTGCGGGAAAATACGCGCTTCCTGTAAGTACGTACGAAATTACCTTCCCTAATCTGAGGATTAACGCTGCTCGTCCATTTCGTCCCAGTCCGCCAAACGTTTTGGAAGCTCGCGTGATTTGTCCGGTTTTAGTTTGTCCAAAGTAATTAATGTGACGTGATAGTACTGTGAATTTGTCTAATTCTTTGCTCTCCCGTCCAAATAGCTCAGGTCAAGTTGCAATTGAGTAGATATTGCGTGCGTAGGAAAGTGTGTGCAGAAGAAATAGCAGAAAGGTAAATGTGCTCAAAGTTTCGTGCCATTGACCCCCACATGTGCTAATGACCCCGTTGTGCAATAGCCACACGGCACTTTTCATTTCGCACAGATTCTACGAACGAGAGGAAGGAGAGAGGACAAAATCACACGCGCGCAGGTCCAAACGCAGGACGAAGTTGAACCCGACACCGATACGCCGCCGGAAGGAAGAACGGTCCATCGACAAACCGTTTCCTTCAGCCACCGGAAAACCATCGCAACTTTTCCGGTCGATTAAAGCATCAGCAGCAACAAATAACCGCTGGTCAGAAACCGGCGCGGCGATCGATGTGATCGCCCATCATCGCCCGTCATCGCAGCAGAACGATCGACAGCAGCAGAAACCAACAGCAGCAGATTGGGTGAGTCGTATCGTTCTTGCTAATTAAGTGTGAAGGGTGGCGTCCGGGGAGGACGCCACAGTGATTTAAGCCGCCAGAGCGCAAAACGCTCGAGAAGTCGTCCACGGACGGCGATAGTTAGGGACGCGTCCATGAAATAGGTTGTGTGTCGGCCATTACATTTAGTTTCGCCATTCAAGAACGCCACACACAACCCTTTGACTAATTAGCCACCCGGGTGCAAAGCGATTGCCGTTGATACGCTGGAGCCGTGAGGTGACGTCACCGAAAGTTTGAGGATTGATGGAGAAAAGCACAGTATGGTCAATGAGCACAGTAGGGAGAGAGTACACGCACACAATCAGAAGATAGGCCTAGAAAATTAAAAGTTAGAAAAATACAACATGAAATAGAAATAAATCTTTTCGTTCCGTACCGTGAAATAAATGCTATTTAGTGTAAACGTAGTCAGATGTTGTATTCATGTAGAACTCCCGTAAGTTTAGTCTCGTTCTAGTATGTTTACGTCACTTCGTTCGGTGTAGCTCTCGTTTTGTTTCGCTGTCTTCCGCTTGGCGGAATTTGATTAGTGGTGAAAGCTTCGCTTTCTGCATGTTTGTGCCACCTGGTAGTGTGTGGCTGCAGTTCCAGTGATGATAAGTTAGGTATGGGGAGTTTCTTACCGCGAATTATTTGAGGGTGATGAGGTTTTTGATGATTGCTGCTGCTGATAATAGGGTCGTCTACCCGACTTTTGGAGGCTAATTTTTGATAAGCCTGTCTGGTTCGATCCTGATTAATTTCTTTTAGGTGAATCTTCTTCAGGGACTCGCCCTAAGAAGAGTCTCATCCGGGCAAACAAATCTTGGCGTGCAGTCTTCCTACGGGAAGTGGCGCATAAGCTGCACGCTTGCTAGGGATCGACCAGGGCTGGCTACAAGGAGCTGTTTCAGCAAACCGTTCGGCGCAAAGAAGATGGGTGGTACACAGTCGCACTTCCCAAAAATGAAGACGTCCTTCTCCGGCTAGGCGAGTCAAGGGTCATCGCCTTCCGACGCCTTCAGGGAACGGAACGCAGATTGGCAAGGGATGCCAAGTTGCGTGATCAGTATATCGCTTTCATGGAGGAATATCTTTGGTTGGGCCACATGCGGAAGGTCGAGCAAGCTACTCTAAGCTCGGTGCAACGGTGCTATCTTCCGATCCATACGGTGGTAAAAGAGGCAAGTACCACCACCAAGGTGCGAGTAGTCTTCGATGCCTCCTGTTGGCGGTAATTGTTCGGAGTTCGTTTAGCAGTACAACTCGCTAGTTGCGGTATTATCTGCTCGAAGCTGAAACACAAATTTTTATTTCATTTCCAATTGCTCTTCCTATCTTATGCTACTTACAATTTAGTATCCGAAATACCACGGACCGCTAACAGAAACTTTTCCTTCACCTCAATTAATCCAATCTGTAAATTCAACGTTTATCAATTCTGCCTTCAATTAATCAAACAAATCTACCTGTCCGATCTATACTCTACACCACGATCTTCTCTGCTTCACTTCCTATAATTCTACAAATTATATTTTTTATCTTTACGCCTTAAACTTTTCTTCATTCGCCGTATATTTTCTATTTCATCACTCTGACACTTCACTTTGTTTTGGTCATTTCCTCGTCTACACTCTCTCTCACCATAACCCATTTTAGGGTAAATTCAAATGTGGGCTGACTTGCCGCACCACGCAACGGGGGGTTTCTGGGAACTTTACACTCAACATTCTCCCCCTCGTGTCGCTAGAGCTTTTGCCTCGGCGTCACCTACATCTCCTACATCTAATATAGCGAGTTTAGTCGCCGGACGTTGCAAAATTCCACTACTCGTTTGAACATCTGCACGACGAGCTGATCCGTCCTTTCCGGGGTATATCCGGACCACACGTCCCCTCAACCACCGATTCCTGACATTCTCGTCCACTATCAGCACCAATTCACCTTCCTGGATTGATCTTACATCCTGGAACCACTTTGTCCGTCTGGTTATTGTAGGCAGATATTCAGTTATCCACCGACGCCAAAAATTGTCCAATGCGTGCTGGATCATATTCCAGCTCCTCCTAATTGCAGCCCTCGCGTCGACGGGATTTTTTACCGGCTGCTGAACCCCATTGGAGCTTAGCAACAAAAAATGGTTCGGGGTGAGCGACTCGGTATCAGCAGTTTCTACCGGCACGAATGTCAGGGGACGAGAATTAATCATATGTTCCGCCTCTGTCAACAACGTGATGAATGACTCTTCGTCTAATCTACGCTCCGTCGGAAGGGCTCCCAGTGCGACTTTCACCGACCTTACCATTCTTTCCCAACAACCTCCCATGTGCGGTGCCGCAGGTGGATTGAATCGCCACTGCGTATTGGCATCGGTGAACGTACTCGCTAAATCCTTGTTGACCCTTTTCAACTCTATCTTCAGCTCCCTACTCGCACCGACAAAATTGGTACCATTGTCGGAGAAAATTTCCTGTGGGGCGCCTCGGCGGGCGATAAAGCGACGAATGGCCTTTTTGCAAGAGTCTGTAGACAAGCTCGCTGCGACTTCCAAATGAATGGCTCTGATCGTTAAACAGGTGAAAAGGGCCACCCACCTTTTAACTACACTCCGTCCGATTTGTATTTGATATGGACCGAAGTAGTCAATTCCCACAAACGTAAACGGTCGTAAGTATGGCGTCAATCTAACGCGAGGTAATGGACCCATCTTGGGTACAGCAGGAACAGCTCTATGTACTCGACACCATGTACAATTTTTTCTAGCAAGACGTACTTGAACTCTCAACCTTGGCACGTAGAATCGCTGCTTGACTTCATTCACGATAGTTTCGTTGTTTGCATGACGGTAAATACGGTGGTACCAATCAAGAAGAAGTCTGGTCATCCGATGTTCCTTCGGCAGAATAACAGGATATTTAGCATCATAGGTTAGGCATTCTGCTTTTTCCGACCGTCCATCCACTCGGAGAATCCCGAACTCGTCCATCGCTGGCGTGGCTGTTGCGATCTTGCTGCTTTTCTCCAATGGCTTCCGATCCTCGTTTCTCACTCGTAGATTGCGCTTCAACGTAGCAACTTCGTCCGGAAACTCGTCCGATTGCGCCAACCGCCATAAACTACGCTCTGCTTTCTGCAACTCTTCTTTAGTTAATCCAGCAGTTTCCAACGGTATCTTGGAGTTCGCTCGCCGACAATTGTCCACGAACCGATGGACATACGCAACGCATCTATGCAGACGTTCCCACTTCGAGAAACGCTCAAAATCAACGATCGGTTTCAAAATTAAATGCGCTAATAAATAGGCTGGTCGTAGTTCTTCGCTGGCCTCCCCGATGTCAACAGGGTCCTTTGGCCATTCATGATTTTCGTCGTGTATATATTCAGGTGCCTTATACCACCGACTAGCGGGTTCAAAGGACGGGCCTCGTCCCCACTTCGTGGCCTCGTCAGCGACATTGAGTCGTGTTGGAACCCACCTCCATTCATCGACCTTCGACAGACTGAGTATCTCGTTAACCCTAAATGCCACGTATGGACGATATCGTCGTAGATCGGATTTAATCCATGAGCGGACGGTGGTTGAATCGGTCCAGAAATATGTACGCTTTATCTTAAACGAATGTCCTTCCTCGATGCTTTTCCTCAGTCGCGCTCCTAGAACGGCTGCAAGTAGTTCTAAACGCGGGATAGATAACGGTTGAAGGGGTGCGACCTTGGTCTTTGAAGAGACTAGAGCGCAGCGCACACGTCCTCGATCCAGCATTCTGAAATAGGCTACAGCTGCAAAGGCTTGCTCACTGGCATCAACGAATATGTGTAGCTCCAACGAATCCAAACTATTTATATCGTAGCCGGGAAAATAGCATCGAGGGATCTTTATATTCTCCATATTCCGTAAAACTGTGAGCCATTGTTCCCATCGACAGAATACCTCATCTGGGATAGTTTCGTCCCATCCGACATTTGCTCGCCATACATCCTGCACAATAACCTTTCCATGTATCACAAACGCCGCAACGAGACCCAAAGGATCGTAGATGCTCATGACAACTCGCAGTAACTCTCTTTTCGTGGGAATAACTTCGCCTTGAACTAACCGTCTGACATCGTCCCGAAGGTTCAACGTGAATGAGAAAACGTCCTCATTTGGCAACCAAACTAACCCTAGCAGTCGTTCGGAAGCTACCTCTTTATCAGCAACAAAACATTTCACTGCCGTTGGGTTGACTTCCCCGATACGTTTCAGCACAACTTCATGGTTGGAAATCCAGTTCCGTATCTGAAATCCGGCCTTTGCGTGAACTTCACTAACCTCTAGCGCTAATCCGACTGCTTCCTCTATAGTATCTAAGCTCTCCAGGTAATCATCTACGTAGTGCCTTTTCTTTATAGCATCTGCAGCCTTAGGATACTCTTTCTCGTTCTCCGTTGCGTTGAAATTTTTCACATACTGCGACTGTACCGGCGAGCACGTCGCACCAAATATCGCGACGTCTGTTACCATCGTCTCCATCGGCAGATCAGGAGTGTTCCTCCAGAGAAAAAGCTGCGCACTGCGATCTTTCTCCCGTATCAAAATTTGGTGGAACATTTCCTTTATATCTCCGCATATCGCAACCTCTCGTTCGCGGTAGCGATACAATACGGACAACAGGGGTGTTAACAGATCCGGTCCTTTCAACAGCATCGTGTTTAATGATACGCCTTTGACTTTTGCCGCGGCGTCCCAAATCAACCTCACTTTTCCAGGCTTTTTTGGATTCAATACCATTCCGAGTGGCAAGTACCAAGTTCGGTTGGTATCGAAACTAGCCAATTCATCACTGGTTGCCTTATGCGCATATCCCTTCTGTTGGAAATCTACTATTTGTTGGCGAACATTTTCATACAACTCGGGGTTCTTCGATAGACGTTTCTCTAGACACCGCAAACGTTTCTCCGCCATTGGACGACTGTCAGGGAACTCGACATGGTCGTGTTTCCATAAAAGACCCGTTTCGAACCTCCCACTTGCTGTACGCACCGTAGTCTCCTCTAATATTTTCCGTGCTCTTTGATCCTCGATACCTTCAATAGAAGGAGCTACCGTCACACCCATACTTTCCACCGAAAAGAACTGACGGACATAATCATGGAGCTGGTCGTCTGATCGAGCGCAAATATGCATTTGGCGATGCTGAAATGACTCCGTGTCCTCTCGTAAATTTCCGTAAACCGCCCAGCCAATACGGGTTTTCGTTGCAATTGGCTCTAACGGACGGCCTTCTCGCAGCTTTAGTGTAGCCAACAGGTGTGTATTGTTCAATCCGATGAGCATTCGTGGAACGGCTGACTTGAAGCTGCTAACTGGGAGACCTCGCAGGTGGTCGTACTGTCTCTCCATCTCGCCGAACTCCAGAGTTTGTTCAGGAAGCCCGAGATTGTCCACAGTGTACACTTCGGCGACGTTGAACAGCTTTTCACTCCCAGCTCCGGATATCTCCAAACTCACTCGTCGGGCTCCCGACATTTTTTTGTTGATACCACCCGTCCACTGGATACACAGAGGCTCCGTCTTCCCCTCTAGACCCAAAGAATCCGCAATCGACTGTTCCAACAACGTCACCGATGATCCATCATCTAGGAAAGCGTATGTGTGAACGTTTCCTTTCCTACCGAACAGCGTTACAGGTAGAACTCGAAAAAGCGTAGATGATGTCATTTGACGATGAATTGTCACCGTGGCATTCACGTTCGATCTACTCATCTCGGAATCAGCTGGCGATTGCTCGTAGTGGAGAAGACGGTGATGGCGCTTCTGGCACCCATTGACTCCGCAAACTTCTCCCTTGCACGGCCAGCGAATGTGAGGTGTGAGGCATCGTCGGCAAAGCTTGCGATCTTTTACGATCTTCCACCTCTCATCGACGCAGAGCTTGTTGAATGTTGCGCAGTTACTAGCTAGGTGGCTCCAGCCACCGCAAGCTGGACAGGACTCCGTCCTCCTCGTAGTAGTGGGAGCTGGAGTAGTAGAAACTGATGGTGGATTCTCGTTGTCCCGATTATCATTTTCGATATCCTCATGCTGAATTCGCTCCGATGAGTGTGCATTTACGTAAGCCTTCTCCTTTCCTTTGTGCTCATCTCGCAAGGGCTTCGTTGTAGTTCCGCTCATAAGTGTCACACTGCTAGCAGCAGACGCAACTTTTGCCATATAGTCGTTGAAAATATTCAGATCTACTATCGGAATTTGCTGCTGATACAATGCCCAGTTGAACTTCACAGCTGGCGGCAGTTTTTCGATGAGCTCCTGCAGCAACACTGGGTTCGCCAGATGATTGTCTAATCCAACCGCCTTCAAATGTCCGCACAAGTTCTGCACCACCAATCCAAAACTCACCAGCATGTCCAGTCGATCGGCTTTTGGGGCAGGAGTTGCTCGAACCTTTGCGATCATATTTTGCACTATCTGTTCCGGACGTCCATACAGCATTTGGAGGGTGGATATGATTTGAGAGACTGTTGACGGGTGAAGAAGGAAGCTGCTCACTGCTTCTTTCGCACTTCCCTTGAGGCAGCGCTGAAGCCTCAACAAGTTCTCCGAATCAGAATATCCGCACGCATGTGTTGAATGTTGGTAACTACTGATGAAGAGTGGCCAATCAACTGGATCTCCTGTGAACACTGGCAATTCTTTTGAAACTACATGCCTGGCAGCTAGTTGCTGCGGTGTTGGTCCTATTGAAACTAGTTGCAATTGATTCTTTGTATAGGGGTTTGCTGTGGGGGCATACTGCGTTTGAACCGGCGCGTAAAGGGCACTGGTTTGAAAGACTTGAGGGGCAGGGGCTAGAGAGGGTGTTGAGAACGCTAAGTCGGTACGACCACCCACTGGACTTGAAACGATAGTGGTCTCATTCACTCGATTATTAGAATATGAGGGGCGATAATCTACTACAGGTGTATGGGATGCTTGATAAGTTCCAGCACTTACCGAAGCTGCCACGTCGCTGTAGATATCACCAGATATCTTCATGTGGTTGCCGTGAAGAGGTCGAAGATTTTCTCTCTGAGATTGCTGTTGTTTGGAGCAGACCGACTCTTTACTTCCCATCGCCTCGGTCACCAAATGCGATTGACTTTGGAACACTAGCGCATCTCGCGTTTCTTTCGTTTGCTCTCGTTGACGTAACACCTCCATCTGGTACATAAAATCCTGTTCCGACTTACGTAAACGTTGCAACTCGCTATCCCAACTTGCTATTTGTTGCTGCCGTTGTAGTTCCGCTGCCGCATGATCTTGCTTCAAAATCTGCAGTTGTTGCTTGAATTCGGCTTCCTTGCGTTGCTGTTCGTGCAAATCCTGGGCCCGTTCATTTCCAGTTGCTTCACCTGCTCCACCAATGCAAGCTCCCGCTTTCTCCTTACTTCGTTCTCTTTATTATGGTGCAGTTCCTGCAAACGCAATGCACCAGTCTCTTGCCGCCAGTGATTGTATGTTGGAACACTTTTGGCCAGTTTAGGAACCGTACCTACATTCGACGGTCCAGCACGTGCATCTTCAAGCAACGTTAGAAGCGGCTGGACGCTTACCGACGGAAGTATCGGCGAGATCAGATCGTGGTACGACTTGTCCTCAATACCAACGATTCCATCTGAATCATCCTCCAGATTTTCACCAATTGTAATACTTCCCGTTGTACGTATAAGGGAGTTCATGTTACTAACGGTAGCTATGTCACCTGACAGCAGCGAATGCACACCCACCTTGCCTACTGATGCACTCTCTGCCAACGGAGTTGACGTGAATTTCACGTTGCGTGTATCGACCGGAGATACCATAGTCGGTAGAGTAGGTTCCGCGGCAGCAAACTCGGTTATTTTTCTCTGACTCTCGACCCAAACCCCCACCCTACTGGTGCTCGTTCGGTTTGTACGATAACTACCTTCGCTATGTTCATCGTTGCCATCCTGTTGGCTGCGCAGATCGTATTTTCTGGCAATGTACAGCTTCATCCGCTCCAATTTCTCCAATCTTGCCTTTTCCAACAACGCTTGCTCTTGCGCAAGCTTTTCTTGGCAAAGCTCATCCAGTAGGCGTCGTTCTTCCTCGAGACGCTCTAACTCCCGGTCGATTCGTGCTTTCCTCGCGCTTGATGAGGTTATCCGACTTGTGTCTGAGCGGATTGCCGGAACGGAGATTCGGGGTACGCATAACACACATGAAAAGGCAGCCTTATTAACACTTGTTGTGCTTACTTTAGCACATGAGAAATGATACCAATGCTCACATTCCTTACATTGGACCATATACCATTCGGCAGTGTTCGGCCGATCACAGTACGCACAGTCAAAAACCTCAGCTTCAACATCGTCGACCATAGACGGTACAAAAGATGGATCATACCTTCCTTCATCTCTTTCATTGCTGTCCACCTTTTCGAGGTTAGTTTTCGCGGCTTTAGCCATAGACCTTGTCTGTCGTACGTTGGACATAATTACCGTAAATTCTTCGAGTTTTCTGTTAGCGGTCCGTGGTATTTCGGATACTAAATTCTTCGAGTTTTCTGTTGGCGGTAATTGTTCGGAGTTCGTTTAGCAGTACAACTCGCTAGTTGCGGTATTATCTGCTCGAAGCTGAAACACAAATTTTTATTTCATTTCCAATTGCTCTTCCTATCTTATGCTACTTACAATTTAGTATCCGAAATACCACGGACCGCTAACAGAAACTTTTCCTTCACCTCAATTAATCCAATCTGTAAATTCAACGTTTATCAATTCTGCCTTCAATTAATCAAACAAATCTACCTGTCCGATCTATACTCTACACCACGATCTTCTCTGCTTCACTTCCTATAATTCTACAAATTATATTTTTTATCTTTACGCCTTAAACTTTTCTTCATTCGCCGTATATTTTCTATTTCATCACTCTGACACTTCACTTTGTTTTGGTCATTTCCTCGTCTACACTCTCTCTCACCATAACCCATTTTAGGGTAAATTCAAATGTGGGCTGACTTGCCGCACCACGCAACGGGGGGTTTCTGGGAACTTTACACTCAACACCTCCTGTAAAACTTCTTCAGGGGTGTCGTTGAATGATGTGTTGCTGGTTGGGTCAGTAATACAAGACGACTTACGGTCCATAGTCCTGCGGTGTCGAACTTGACAAATAATGCTGGTTTCCGATGTTGAGAAAATGTTCCGCCAGATCAACCTCAGTCCGGAAGATAGACCGCTTCAGTGCATCTTATGGCGTGCAGCTCCAGGAGAGGAGGTTGAGGTTTACGAGCTAAATACCGTCACGTATGGAACCAAGCCAGCGCCGTTTCTAGCCACCAGAACGCTGAAACAGTTTGGCAACGGAGGAGGAAGGACGATTTCCACTTGCAGCTGTAACCCGCCAGGGTAACAATTTTGCACTGGGTGGAAATATACCCTTTTTTTGCGTATACACTCCGTAGAGTGTATTGTTTACGTAAAATTATGCTCACCGCTGTTCGGTACCGTTCACATTTAGTTGTAAATTTTTGTTCATTTTCGCGTTTGTGAACGGTTTTATTCGTACAGATAGGTTAGATAATTTTTGTTTTATATTTGTATATTAATAACATAGGGTTTAGTCAGGTAACCGCTCTCCTCTCGCTGCGAAAAGTGTGCGGACTATGCTGTACCATAGCGATGACAGCTATGCGGGATGTGCGTTTTTTTGGTGTTGGTGATAGTGGAGTGCGGAAGGCGGCCATCGAGTTAGAAAGTGACGGACCACGAACAAGAACAGACGTCCAGAGTATTTTTCTTTCGGGACAGTTTTGCGCCACCGTAACTGTGGAGTTTAGTGCGCGCGTGTGACAGTAAAATCCCTGTCGAAAAGTGCCGGTTTGTGGTTCGGGCACAGTGCATAGTGTGGTGTCGGTTCGCCAAAAGGGGTTAGCTAATTACAAAGGAGTTCTTTCGCTACCCCGGCTAATTAAAAAGGAACCGAACATCAACCGTTCTCGCTATAGAGGATAAGTCGAACGAGCCTAGCTCTCCTCTATAGCTAATAGCCAAGGAGAACGAAGCAGGGCGGACAAAGGTTCCCCCTGGGAAGTTTACTGCGGTAACTTCCGGGATCGTTTACGGCGAGTAGACGATCCGGCGATTCGTCGCCAACGTCGCTAGGGAGGTTCCAACAAAGGAGCCAAGCTCACCTCCCTAGCTAAACGCCAAGGACCGCTGCCGGAGCAGCCAACGATACCAGCAGGAGAACTCGGCCGTCGGAGTCCCGGCCGGTCGGATAAACCCCCGCCTTCCGCAGTCATCAAAAGCAGTAGCAGCAGCAGTGAAGTAGAGAAGCGGAGAAATAAAAGTCGGTAAATTTAGTAAATTACTTGTTTGTTTACTTTTGTTTTTTGTTGTTACGAAAATCCGAAATTCTGTAGAGGCACCTAGGCCGCCCTGAAAAGAAGGGTTCGCCGGGCAAACCAGAACCCGAGTAGTGGGCAAACCCCTACTTACATTTGGCGCACAGCGCAAAACACACTGAAAAAAATATTTTCCTATTTTGGAAAATATTTTTTTCTTCCGGAGTGTGGGGTGCTTCTACTAAATAGAGGATTTTCGTAGAACAGTGGTGAGGTTTCTTCCGCAATATTGTTCCGCGGTCGTATTATTTATTTATTTACATTTGTTGGCGTATTTTTTCGATTTTTTGTTTTTTCCTTTTTATTTTTGTCCGAATTTGTGGATTGCGTTGTTTGTGTTTGGTCTGCCGGACGAGTAGTTTGAAGGTTGTTGTCATTTATTCGGTTGCGGTGGCCAATCGCCTTGTATTCTCAATCCGGTTTGAGACATTTTTGGAGCAGCTTGATTTCCTGAAATTTTAAGGGAATCGTTAGTGGGCGAAAAATCAGAAATAATACCGTGTCAGTACTTACATGCTTTGTGTCTTGGTGATTTCTTCCAATATAGCGCAAGTTATGATGGCGTTGGAGAAATTCAACCAAGCGTGTGTGTTCATGCGCGTCGATCATTTACATTTCGATGAGCTGGATTTTGAGTTGCTATCTCGAAGCATTTTTATCTCTCCTGATTCGGATCTTTCGGGTGTCCAGCGGCAGCGGCGTCTTCGGGGAATTTTGTCGCATGAGCGGTCGTCTCGGAGGGAATTAGTTCGTAATTTCCGGGGTGATGTGGGTGAAGAAAAGGAGATCTGCCTTGGTAAATTACTAACAATCAAGGAGGATCTCCAGTACCGGTGCCCAAACAAGGAGATTTACCGAACACGGTTGCTTCATTTGGGGTCTAGGCTCCAGGTTATCCGAAATTATGCGGCAGGGGAGGTTAACCAGGAAATTTCGGGGTTGCTGGAGGAAGTTCTAGCAGTTTATGCCAGTCATTTCAGTGACGAACAGGCAGCACTTCCTCCCGACAACCAAGAAGGGGAGGATGGAGAAATTTTGGGAGATTTGCTGAGTACAGACGTACCTGCAATTCCACAGGGATCCAATCCTTCCGATAACGAAGGATCTCTTTCTAAACAGCTCGTAGGAGACGACCTGTTGCGTGTCTTGTGCGAGATGAGGGACGAGATTCGACAATTGCGACAGCAATCCGACGATAATAGAGCCCTAGCGTCTCAGGGATCTGATGCTTTTTCAAAAGCTACTGAAACGCTAATGGGTGGGATTGCTTCACTGACAACAATTTCGTCAGTTTTGAGAAAGACGGTTCAAGAAGTTGTCTCACTTCGTGAATCCGTCAGTGAACTTTGGGCACTAGTACATCAGAAGGAAAGTGCTCCCGAGATGGATCTGCAGACCGATCTGGAAGATTTGCGTTTGATGGACGTACCCGATTCATTTGATGCACCAGAGATTCCTCGCCCAACACTGGCGCCCAGTCCCGATCAATTTGTGTTGAAGCGAGGATTCTCGGGTCAACAAAATCTATGTCCATCACTTCCTATCGAGAAACCGAAACAGAATACTGGATTCACAGCCCCGTACCAAACTCAGAACCAGCCTTACGTTCCTGAATTGACCGAACAGCTGGCGGGACCATCATATCCGAACTTTTCGATATCCACCCATGCGGGAAACGGATCGATGGTGGCCCCCAGGAATTACTCGCGAAACCCGCAACGCGTCGCTGATTGGAAGATTCGGAAGTATGCTGGAACTGATGAAGGAACTGGACTTAATGAGTTTTTGGACACCGTAGCAAATTACGCTGCGTGTGAACAAATGTGCGAAGAAGAACTTTTCAATTCTGCGATGCATCTGTTCACTGGCAATGCTTTGACCTGGTATCAGGCTATGCGTGCGCAAAACCGGTTGTTTAACTGGAACCATCTTGTTTGCGAGCTCAAGGTAAATTTCGTACATCCTGAACTTGATGCTACGCTCAAAATGAAGGCTCTCCAGCGCCGGCAGATGCGTAACGAATCTTTCCAGGAATATTTCCTGGAAATGGAAAAAATATTTCGTGCTATGACGGTTCCAATGGCACCGAGCGAAAAGCTCGACGTGCTGAAGCGGAACCTAAAAGCCGATTATAAACAAATGTTAATTCTAAGGCCAGTGAACACGCTCTCAGAATTGATGAGTCTTGGTAAATCGATCGACGCCTCCAAGACGCCGATTTATCAGAAAGTTTTCGGTTCTTCTCGGGAAGTTGCTGCTTATTCTGATAATCCACCACAAAACAAACAAAAACAAAATAATCAAAACCAAAAGGGAGGTGGACAGAATAACGGCAACGCAAAATCCAAAACGTTTTGGAACAAGAATGCCAAACCGGCAGGTCTTGATTCAAGCAAGCCTCCTGACAACCAGAAAAAGAAACAGCAAGGGAATCAGGACGGCAAGAATCTCGAAGGAAACAATCAAAAACCGATCGAACCACCGCAGAAACCTATAATGTGTCTGGAGTATTTGGTGGAAAAGCATCGTCCTCCCGTGCTCGGCGTCTGCTACAATTGTGGAGACAAAGGACATGAATTTGAGGAATGCCGGAAACCCAATCGGGTCTTCTGCATCGTGTGTGGTTTTAAAGGATTTGATGTTTCTCGTTGCCCTTACTGCCTAAAAAACGGGATCAGAACCAACTGAAGTCGCAGTTGGCAGTAAAGCAGCGCTCCAAAGAACAACTAACAATCCATCCCCAGATTTACGACAGTTTTCGACCGGCTCGTGATGAGGACTATGATAATTCGTTGTCTGTCGAAACCATCGTCCTTGACGACCCGTTCGATAACCGTCCATTTGCAATTGTCGCTGTGTACGGCAAATCCTTCAAAGCCTTGCTCGACAGTGGTAGTAACGCCACAATTATAACTAAAAAGCTATACCGAAAGTTTTCGAAAAGTCCCTTGAAAAGGTTGGAACGACCATTCGAACTACGTTCTGCAAATGGTCAATCCTTACCAATCATTGGACAAGCGTATCTCCCGTATACTTTTCAAAATTTGACAAAGGTCCTATGCACTCTTGTAGTAGAGCATCTGACCGTCAACTCCATTCTAGGTATGGACTTTTGGCGCGCCTTTGGGATTTCTCCTGAGATACAAAACTGTGCTCTGTTGAACTCAGGTCAGGAATCGGAAGACGACGAAGAAGATGAAGTACCGCGTGAGTCGATACTCACTTCGGAACAGTTAGCGCGCGTAGAAGAAGTAAAGAAGTGTTTCCAGGCAGTAGAGCCCGGAAAGCTAAGCCCAACCTCATTCACAGAGCACAGGATTGTCATCAAAGATGAATTCCAAGGTGCGGCACCCGTTTGCCGATATCCTTATCACATGAGCCCAACGAAACTGTCAAAGGTCTGGGAAGAGGTTGACCGATGGCGGTCTATGGGAATTATCGAGGAGTCTGATTCGGATTGGTCGCTTAATATTGTGGCGGTCACGAAACCAGACGACTCAATCCGCCTTTGTCTAGACGCTAGGCCTCTCAATGAGCGTACTGTACGGGATGCATACCCTCTGCCCCACCCTGGGCGAATATTGGGCGGCTTACCCAAGGCGAAGTACCTGTCTACCATAGACTTGAAGGAGGCCTTTCTCCAGGTACCCCTGGCTAAGGATAGTCGCAAATATACCGCTTTCAGTGTTCCCGGCAGGGGTATGTTCCAATTTACCCGTCTACCATTTGGTCTCGTCAACAGCCCCGCTACTCTGGCGCGACTGATGGACCAGGTTCTAGGACGAGGTAAATGGGAACCTTACGTTTTCGTCTACCTAGATGACATCATCGTGGTAAGCGAAACGTTCGAGCATCACATACAGTTGCTCAAAGCAGTGGCCGATTGTCTAGCAAGAGCCAACCTAACCATCAATTTGGAAAAATCCCGTTTTGGAGTCCCCGAACTAAAGTTTCTTGGTTATTTGTTGAATCGGGACGGACTCAAGGTCAATCCTGACAAAATTCAGCCGATTCTCGACTACGAGAGACCGGTTACCGTGACGAAACTTCGTCGTTTCCTCGGGATGTGCGGTTATTACCGCCGTTTCATTGATCGGTTCAGTGAGGTCACTGCTCCCTTGACCGATCTGCTCAAAACGAAAACCAAGAGCTTAGTTTGGAACTCCGAGGCAGAACTCGCGTTCCTTAAAATTAAGGAATTTCTAGTCACTCCTCCAGTTTTAGTCCCACCAGACTTCTCCAAAGAATTCATTCTTCAGACAGACGCTAGTGACGTAGCAGTCGCTGCTGTTCTGGTGCAGGAGTATCCCGAGGGTGAGAAAGTAGTTGCTTACTTTTCGCACAAACTGACCACTCCCCAAAGGAACTATCATGCAACTGAAAAGGAAGGTCTGGCGGTGATAATGGCGGTTGAACACTTTCGAGGTTACTTGGAAGGTTATCATTTTCGACTGGTCACTGATTCGTCAGCGATTACATGGATACTGAAGACTAAATGGAAAACCAGTTCACGTTTGAGTCGTTGGAGTTTAGAATTGCAACTCTACGACATGTCTATTGAGCACCGGAAAGGCAAGGACAATGTCGTTCCTGATGCGTTATCCCGGGCCGTAGCAGCCGTTTCCGCTTTGTCCACCTCAGACTGGTACTGTTCCATGAAGTCCAAAGTTATCCAAAATCCTGACGACTATGCCGACTTCAAAGTAGAAAATGATCAACTTTTCAAGTATGTAAACTCGAAAGTTGTTCCGTGCGACTCGCGGTTCAGTTGGAAACTCGTCCCAGCACCCGAGTTCCGTCAAGATTTGATTCAACGTACCCACGAAAATTTGCTTCACGTGGGATACGATAAAACGATCCACGAAGTGCAGTTGCGATATTACTGGCCTCGTATGGGATCGGAAATACGAAAGTTTATTCGAGAATGCGGGACGTGCAAGGAAATCAAAGCTCCTTTCGTCCCAGTCCAGCCCGAAATGGGTAAGTCGCGTGCGACTAATGCACCATGGCGAATGGTTTCTGTGGACTATATTGGTCCTCTTCCAAAAAGCAAACGTGGCAATCAACACTTGCTTGTTGTCCTCGACGTCTTCAGTAAGTACGTCATGTTAACCCCCGTTCGCAAAATCGCTAGTACGTCACTCTGTACGATACTGCGCGAACAGTGGTTCAATCGCCATGGCAGCCCGGAAATTCTGCTAAGCGACAATGCCTCCACTTTCACCTCGAAGGAGTTCAGTCAATTCATAAAAGAAACCAACGTCAAACATTGGCTGAACTCCCGCTATCATTCGCAGGCTAACCCAGTGGAGCGAACAAATCGCTCGATAAACACCACAATCCGGGCATATGCTCGAACCGAGCAGCGCAACTGGGATGTCCACATCACCGATGTGGAGCGCATCCTAAATACTACCGTTCATTCCTCCACTGGGTTTAGTCCTCATTTCATTATACACGGGTGTGAAATGGCATCTGCCGATGACTTCAGCAGGATTTCCGGTGAGGGTGACCTAGAAACAAGACACCAACAGATAGACAAAATCCGGGAGATTGTGGTCAAAAATTTGGCAAAGGCAAGCGAGGGCATTCGACATCAGTACAACTTGCGTCATCAAAAGTTCTCCAAACCTTTTGAAACAGGACAAATGGTATACCGTCGAAACATGAAGTTGTCGAATGCACTCGAGTCTTACAATGCTAAACTTGGACCACAATACTTACCGGCAAAAATTGTCTCAAAAAAAGGTGTATCCTCCTACGAACTGGAGGATTTAGCAGGTAAAAATCTCGGAGTTTGGCCAGCTAATCTCCTTAAACCAGCATAAAAACTTTTCCGTGCCGTCTGTGGACTGACGGTATGCTTTTATATGGATTACTCACTTGGGAGTTTTCAAAAGCAGCCGTCAGTTCCCGACGGCAACAACACGGACTTTGGTCCGAATAAAAAAAACAATAAACATTTCTCCGTCTTCTCTATTTTTATTGTGGAAGACCAACTCTGCCGCGAGAAGGTTCTTCAACACCTTCTTGCAATTTTTCAGAGCCACACTCACGCAGTGTGGTAAACAAACACTCGCACGAAATATATGCTCCGGCCCCGATGACGACTACGGTAGGGTGGAATACTCTATTAAAAAAAACACTAATCTTATACCGTGCCGTTCTCCCGGGCACCGGACGCATCTAAAAACACTACCTGCCGTGTTCGGCAAACAAATACAAAAAAATTCTTTTGCGCCCCACTCGCGCAGTGAGGTAACCAAATTATCCACTAATTTGCTTTGCTCCGGCGGTCGAGACGGTTACGGTAAACAAAACTTTCTTACCAAACCAGTACCAGTGTTTGGAAGAAACAAAACGAACCTATCATACCGTCTTTTCACCGCCGGATGCATACACATCATTCTTCTGCCGTGTTCGGCAACATAAAATTTTCCAAAAACCCCTTTCTGTGGGGAACACTCGCACCTACGGGTGCACTAAATTATATAAAATATCTCCTTATTTGGGTCACTAATCACTATATAAAAAAAAACACCTTTCCCCTCTTCGCCGGGGACACTTCGTTCGCGTGAGTGGTTCCACTACTCCGGGACCGACCGTAAACGGAATAATAGAAACAGTTTGCGAACCGATTTCGCGAACTGTTTTATTTTTATTTATATTTTGAGGATGATTCATTCATCCATTCAGATGGATGAAAATATCATCATCAATTTTGACAGTTTCCCCGATGTTCGCATCAATGCTCTGCATCATGCAGGTGTAGCCCGATTTGGATCAGAGTAGTATGAGTGGAAGAGCGAATGGGGTAAAACGATACCGCGTCTTCGATTTCGAATCAAATAATAAAATTTTATTTCGCATAATTTTGGGTTTGTGGTTTAACCTGGGGTGGTTCGTTTGATTCCAGCGGGAATCATTTTGATCTGTTTAAATTATGCGAAAGACATTCTTTGGTCCCTCTCAAACGTTTCTTTTGCCATGTACGAAGCGTTTTGAGGCGAAAAGGGACGAATATACAAACATTTTGTCCGGAATGTCTGCGAGTGGGAGAAATGATGACGTGTTAAGCGGTCTTGTATGTGTGAATGTATGAGTGTGGAATCGAACACAGTGAATGAATGCATGTGTGAATGATAAGATAAAATTGTTTTGGGGTTAATTCGAAGTGCTTATCGGAATGTGAATGATCGAGCAGGCCAGTGATTGAGGATGAATGAATGGGATTGTATGAATGTATTTGGATTGAATCCCCAACACAAGTGTGTAGTACTGGTATCGTAAGGACACGTAAGACATTTCTGGACAGTCGATGAAAAGAACAATATAATGCCGACAACCGTTCCCCTGCAAGTTGAAACATTGAAAATTGTTAATGCCACTTGCAGAATTTCGGGATTTTCGAGTTGTTACCGATCTTATATTCGGATTGGATTTAGGGTTCAACCCATAACCGAGTAATGACGATGGCTGATAGCCTCTCGCTTCGCGTATGCTGTCAGTATTATCAGGCCAAACATTTCACCGATGAGGACACTCGGTCGATTAATTTTTTTGGATGAATTATTTATAAATTGCGGAAGAAATAATTAGGTGTAGTTAGCTTTTCTTTGTTTATTTATTTATTTATTCATTTCGTTCATTATTATTGTATCGGTGTTAGGTGTTAGGTTAGAAAAAAATTGTTTCCAATTTTTTTTCCACCCGGTGTGGGCGAGATTGTAACCCGCCAGGGTAACACTGCACTAACATTTTGCACTGGGTGGAAATATACCCTTTTTTTGCGTATACACTCCGTAGAGTGTATTGTTTACGTAAAATTATGCTCACCGCTGTTCGGTACCGTTCACATTTAGTTGTAAATTTTTGTTCATTTTCGCGTTTGTGAACGGTTTTATTCGTACAGATAGGTTAGATAATTTTTGTTTTATATTTGTATATTAATAACATAGGGTTTAGTCAGGTAACCGCTCTCCTCTCGCTGCGAAAAGTGTGCGGACTATGCTGTACCATAGCGATGACAGCTATGCGGGATGTGCGTTTTTTTTGGTGTTGGTGATAGTGGAGTGCGGAAGGCGGCCATCGAGTTAGAAAGTGACGGACCACGAACAAGAACAGACGTCCAGAGTATTTTTCTTTCGGGACAGTTTTGCGCCACCGTAACTGTGGAGTTTAGTGCGCGCGTGTGACAGTAAAATCCCTGTCGAAAAGTGCCGGTTTGTGGTTCGGGCACAGTGCATAGTGTGGTGTCGGTTCGCCAAAAGGGGTTAGCTAATTACAAAGGAGTTCTTTCGCTACCCCGGCTAATTAAAAAGGAACCGAACATCAACCGTTCTCGCTATAGAGGATAAGTCGAACGAGCCTAGCTCTCCTCTATAGCTAATAGCCAAGGAGAACGAAGCAGGGCGGACAAAGGTTCCCCCTGGGAAGTTTACTGCGGTAACTTCCGGGATCGTTTACGGCGAGTAGACGATCCGGCGATTCGTCGCCAACGTCGCTAGGGAGGTTCCAACAAAGGAGCCAAGCTCACCTCCCTAGCTAAACGCCAAGGACCGCTGCCGGAGCAGCCAACGATACCAGCAGGAGAACTCGGCCGTCGGAGTCCCGGCCGGTCGGATAAACCCCCGCCTTCCGCAGTCATCAAAAGCAGTAGCAGCAGCAGTGAAGTAGAGAAGCGGAGAAATAAAAGTCGGTAAATTTAGTAAATTACTTGTTTGTTTACTTTTGTTTTTTGTTGTTACGAAAATCCGAAATTCTGTAGAGGCACCTAGGCCGCCCTGAAAAGAAGGGTTCGCCGGGCAAACCAGAACCCGAGTAGTGGGCAAACCCCTACTTACACAGCAAGGGCTGCCAACGAGGATACGTACATGGACGATGTCATCACAGGATCAGACGACGTTGAAACGGCGCTGGAAATGCGATTTCAATTGGACAAGATGATGTCGAGGGGAGGTTTCAAACTAAGAAAATGGGCTTCCAATTGCTCCAAGGTGCTGGACGATATCCCACCCGAAGATTTGGCGATTAAAGATTCCGAGAAGGTTACTCTGGATCCAACGGCTTCCGTAAAAACTCTAGGCCTAACATGGCTGCCAAAACCCGATGTACTAAGGTTCCAATTCAATATTCCAGAGTTGGAAGAGGATACTAAGCTTTCGAAGCGTCAGATCTTGTCAGTTATTGCTACATTATTTGAAGCATTACCACGAGCGCCTTCTACACGCAGGTCCCCAGCTTCTATTGGGTACGGTAAGGTTGCGTTATTGGCCTTTAGTAGGGAGAGATGTCGTTAGATAGATCCACAAATGTCTACGACGTTTTCGTGCTAAGCCAACCAGAATTCAGCAATTCATGGGGGAGCTGCCAGCATCCAGAGTTACAGTATCACGTCCATTCTCCCGAGCTGGCGTCGATTATTTCGGTCCAGTTTATCTTCGACCAGCACCGCGACGGCCCGCTGTGAAAGCCTATGTCGCGCCTTTCATTTGCCTGTGTACCAAGGCCGTTCATCTAGAGCTTGTTTCGGATTTGTCGACTGATCGGTTCCTTCAAGCTCAACGTCGATTTGTCGCGAGACGAGGGAAATGTACCGACATATTTTCGGATAACGGCATTAACTTCGTCGGGGCTAGGAATAAACTGCGAGAGTTCCTTATGCTATTAAAGGACAAAACCCACCGAGAAGCTGTGTCTACGGCTTGTTCTACAGAAGGCATTCAATGGCATTTTTCACCACCTAGCGCCCCACATTTCGGAGGCCTCTGGGAGGCAGCAGTTCGATCTGCTAAAAAACACCTACTGAAGGCCATCGGTGAAAATCCGGTATCACCGGAAGATTTTACAACACTACTCGTGCAGGTGGAAGGATGCCTCAATTCCCGACCGCTAACGTCCATGTCAGAAGATCCCAATGATCTAGAACCGTTGACGCCATCGCACTTCCTTGTCGGAGCCTCGCTTCAAGCCTTTCCTGAACCCAATCTTGAAAATGTGCAGCTCAACCGTCTGAATAAATGGCAGTTAATGCAACGCAAGCTTCAAGATTTTTGGCGCAGATGGCGCCGGGAATACCTGTACCAACTCCAAGCTAGGACCAAACGCTGGAAACCACCAGTTCAAATCGAGGTGGGCAAGCTGGTCGTGATCCAAGACGACAATCTGCCCCCAATGCGATGGAGAATGGGAAGGATACACAAACTCCATCCTGGCGACGATCAGGTAGTACGCGTCGTTACCGTCAAAACAGCTGGTGGAATGCTAACACGCCCTGTAGAAAAATTATGCATTCTACCGCTACCAGACTCCGATGATGACGTCGAAGCAGAGGACAACCCATCCAACAGTCTGGTGTAATCATCGTTCCTTTCCCCACCCTGTCGAAGAGGATATTTCTGTTTCTTTATTTTTTCAAAAATCTACAATTTCTGGGTGGGTGAGGATGTTTGCGACTAACAATGATCCACCCTACACTACATCCCTGGTCAGCAGCAAACCCAATCATTGTTCACATCACCGTCGAGAACACCAAGGTACCGGTCCAGCCTATGCATTGGTGAAGGCACAATTTATCTACGATGTGTGCATCGATGGAGAGCCACCGTGATTTCATTACCCTACAACCACTATCATCAGCGAAAATGCCGAACTGATAACGGGCGATAAGAGAGTGAGATCCCATCATCTCTCACATACCGTCAGCCGAATCTAGGCCTCTCGATCATCACCTTCCGATCTACCTAAATGCGATCGGAGAGGCAGTCGAAATTAGGTCACCACCAAGAACGGGCAACCGATCCGCATTTTAATGTGTCTAGATTTAAGTCAAATATAGAATTTAAGTACAATTTGCATGTCGTTCATTGCCGGTCGAATAAAAGTGTGTCACTAAAATGTGTTTAGTCTAACCCGAGAGCTTTTGCGCGTTTCCACCAGTTGGTCCTAATCAATGGTCCGCCAATTTTGGATTCGGTCCCCCTTGGAACACCCCCTCTAATCAACGGTCGATGTTGGACCTGGCTGCACCACTGCTATCACCGCTATCGAAGACCCAGGAAGGTAAGCGGTCAGTCCCCAACAGTACTTATACTTTGGGTAACCCATTTCAAACAAAGTAGTAGCAGGTAATGTTTTTGACAGCCATTGTTATTGTTGTTGTGTGGTAGCGATACCCCTCACACAGAGCATTATTCGTTTGCTATAAAACCCACTACTCGACCTTTTCGGGCACGACAAACACCGGGCTCTCGGCTACCGACATGCATCGATGAGAAGCAGCCATCAGCATCGATCGTCCTCTTTCTCAGCAGACTGCCAACGCGAGTGGACGTGCCGGTAAGTAAGTGGTCAGCAACGCAGGCGCCGAGTCGGGAAGATGGCGGTTTTCACATTGGCGATCCTGCCAGTTTAGTTCTTGAAAATTTAATTTTACTGTGACAGTTTTTCCTTGTTTTGTAATAGAATAAATGTGCTTGGCATTGGTTTGTGGCTAAACGTACCACAAGGTGTGTCTGGAAGAACACCGGATAATCGAATGAAACCGTTTTTTTGTTCTTTGTTGTACATCAAATGAAATTGGTTTGTGGCTGTGTTCCGCAAGGTGTATCTGGAAGAACACCTGAAAAACTGTTGCACATACAATATGCTTGTATTAGTCTGTTGCTACTACGAAAAATGCAGAAAGGTGTACCTGGAAGGACACCGGAAAAACGTTTGATTGTTGCACATAGAATGTGGTTGTATTAGTTTGTTACCAAACATGCAACAAGGTGTGTCTGGAAGAACACCAGATAATCGATTGAAACTATTTCGCCTCTTGGTACATTTCGTTGTGCGCCTGAAAGGCTATTAAATTAATTTGGGGTTAACGGTGCAGAAATATGTATCTGTTATATTGTAAAATTTAATCGAAACATATTTGTGATAGCCTGGGGTAACCCATACCAAAATATTTGCGAAGGCGCGTATGATAAAATGTGATGATTCCAAGTTTATTTGTTTTCAACAGATTACGCAAAATGTACAACGGAGGAAAATATGTGCTGGCACCGACTGCCGATGACTCGGACCGAAATAGACCTTTCTTGTCTGACCTAACACCGGTTTTTCTTATTTTTAATCGAAATATTACACATTTATAAGAACATTTCCGTAAAAATGAGATTTTTAGGAGCTATCATGATTTTTCAATGATTTTTTAAAATTTGAAATATGCAAGAATGTTGAATATTTTTTTCACCTCAGCAAGAATGGTGGGACTTAAAATGTGCGTTTGGGCAGCACTGCTTTGAATATTTTCACTTAAGTTCTTGGCAACGCGGTAAATGAAGTGGTGAATCGCAGTACAACATTCATTAGCAATGTAAACAAACTAAAATGAACCTCTCGCTGTAGAACATTGGATGAAAATGTTTAACATCACTTTTTTGACAGTTCGCAGAGCCTGTTTACATAGACTTGGAATTTTTTTTATTCGACCACAGTATGAGAAACTTGATTTTGTTCACTTTTAAATGCGAATATCTTGTATTAACAAGCTAGCTAGGCCTTCATTTTTATTTGACGTCATTAGGCAATGTTCCGTTAAATTTGGCATTTGGATTTTTCTTGTCCACGATTCGTTGAAGAAAGCGATTTTATTTGTTGCGATCAATTCAACTTTTGTTTTTTTTGCTGAATTACAACGTTAGCCACGAAACATTTTGATGATCACTGGTAATTGCATTGCAGATGTCCTTAAAATTATATACATCGCTTCATAGGTCCGCACCAATTGCAGCCGCTCCACCTCGCCGGAATTAAATTAGCCGATGGTCCAGCCTGCGTCACACTCGGCTGTCGCTGCACCAATGGTAGCTCCCAACCAGGCACTTGGATTAATTGCTCAAATCGCAGCTACTGCTGGTAGTGTAGCGATCGGCTCCGTCGGTAATACCGTTGGACATACCCTCATCGGAATGTTCAGGCTGCCCCGGTATCGGGCGAGGCAAACACTCCGGCAGGACTATGCTCGTGGGAGATCAAGCAGTTATTATCTTGTACCCAAGGCCAGGCCGAGTGTGATTCGTAACAATTACCAAATTTAGAAGTCCATATACATAATGTTCACCTGATACTTTTTTTGAATAAAAATAGTATAAATGTTGGCAAAATCCTGCAGCACTAGGATCAAAGATAGAGCTTTAACACCAACTCACTGTGCTTCGGTGTTTTTTTTTGCAAACGAACTATCAGGTCTATATTTTTATTTAGTAAATGTTTTAATAAATATTAGTTCATTAGAAGTATGACTTATTTTTATTTTGATGGCGCGGTGACGGGGTGGTTAAAATGCGAGTCGTATCCTAAAAATCGATCGCTTGAAAGTAGTATAAATGATTATAAAATGCGACAACATAAACTCATAACCTTTCTAATGGTTATTTAGCCATAGGTAACGAGAAAATAGGTATTTTTTATTCATGTACAACAAAAATTACTCAGCAATAATTTAATTTATTATTAATTGTTACGCGTGATTTTGTCTCCAGTGATTGGCCAAAATTAGTTGCTTTTAGAATCTGGTGCTCTAAGCATAACTGTCCCATGTTAATAGCGAATCCCATAACAAATGGGACAGTATAGCGACCATACAGCTGTAACAGCGAATTTAGCATTGACATCAATATAACCAGGTTGGTTGCAAGCAGAAATAACAATACTAGCTGGGCTGCTAGCTGTTTGTGCTACTAATAACACTTGCAGTTTGTCAAATTAACATAATTCTATGATCTAGCTTCAATGACCATGGAATATAGCTGAATCCAAAACCTAACCCATCAGCGCATTTGATCATGTAATGGATATTATCAACTTTGAAAGAAATACATTTTATTGTTGTCTGTTTTTGAGGTTAGAACTTAGAACTTTTATACTATTGTGAGAATGGTCCTCAGCAACTATCCTTCCAAATCAAAGACTCGTGCTAGCAATGGCTTCGTTCAGAGGCTGCTGCTGTACATTTGTTTTCGTTAGCTGGCCCATAACGATTCCCCGGACCGAACCACTTTTCCGCCACCACAAGTGGGAAACGAACGATTCACATTTGATTTCCGTAGTTACAAATTACCGAACCACTGGCAGGTAGCATAGTTTTCGGACTTAGTTGTGAATTGGAACAGTCAAGCCTGACTTCCCGAGCTACATCTCCAGTATTGTCGTCCCATACGACTAGTGAACCTAAATGTGTCCCACACACATAGCACACCATCCTGGCACCTAGATGCGCCCATCTCGGCCTGCCACTGGTCTATGAAAATACATGTGATAGGACGGTAAGGTGGAGATAGGTGAACGGTAAGTTGTTATGATATGCTTATTCCGCTTCATTGAATTCATATGCTTCGAAAATAAGTTAGATTTTTTGAGATCATAACCCGTTTTTTGGAGATTTTAAAATATAAGAATACTTTTTAATAAAAAAATATTAATATCGAATGCACTTTTCCCTATTTTTATTCTAGACAGACAACACAATGAGCAAGTCCAGGTGACAATTTCACACATGCCACCGTACTGCAAACAACCATCAACAAAACCTATGAATGCGGAATGTGTGACCAAGAAGAGACAGCTGGCAGTTAACAAGCGCGTAAATGCCGGCATGCGACCGTACTCCTGTGATATTTGCGGTAAAGCATACACCAAGGGTATAAATCTAAGCCGGCACAAACGTATACACACCGGCGAACCACGACACCGTTGTCGGATATGTGGCAAAGAATTTTTCACTTTTGAGCAATTGGATCAGCACCGGCTTACCCATGAAGATCAGGCTTACGTTTGCGATATCTGCAGTAGGAAGTTTACCGAAAACAGTAGTCTCACGCGACACAAACTTATCCATGCGGGTGAGAGATCGCACAAGTGCGCTATTTGTGGTAAAGAATTCATAACTAGTGCTGAACTCACTCGCCACATGCGCATGGATACTGGCGAGCATTCGTATAAGTGTGATATCTGTGGCAAAGGCTACGTAGAAAGAAGCAGTTTGAAACGTCACCAGCCTGTTCACATCGATATGAATCTTGCGGAACAGATATTTAGTTGCGACATCTATGGTAGAAAGTTTCTTGAATATAAAGAACTTACGCAGCACAAACTTATCCACAGCAAAGATTGAGAATTCAGATGTGAAGTCTGTGGTGGCGGGTTTATAAAATATTCTCACGTGACTCGGCACATGCAAATCCATACAAACGAACGCCCGTACAAATGTGACCTCTGCGAGCAGAAGTTTCTTCGAAGAGCACATTTGACCCAGCATAATCGCAGGCATGCTGGCGAACGACCCCATGGCTGTGATTTGTGTGGAAAAAGATTCGTCGAACGTAGTCATTTGATGGGACACAAGAAGCTGCACGACAGGTCAAGGAATGGTAGCATGCGAAAAGGAAAAATTAAGGATTCTACCGCGACCGAAAGTATCCACGCGTTCGATGGAGGCGGTAATGGGAAAATAGAAGAGGAAAAGCAAGTTCTAACATAAATTATCTGATTGAAAGCAATGTAAATAGAAGTCTTGTTTATTATCAAAATGTATTTAGTAACTTTCTATATTTAATTGCGGCGCCATTAAATGACCCTGTTATCAACAATCGACACTATAAAAATTATCCACTCCCTTACCAACGGCCTGCTGAACACTCTCGTAACCATTGTCTTGTAGGAGCTGTTCTAGTTCAAGCCCCACACACATAGCACACCATCCTGGCGACCAGATGCGGCCATCTCGGCCTGCCACTGGTGTATGAAAATACATGTGATAGGACCGCAATGGCAGTTTAGGGTGAACTGCAATAGGTGGCTATCGAGTCGGAACACTTTAAGTGTGGCCCTGGCTGCCAGTCATGACTGTACCGCCCGCCACTTCCAAACATGTCACCGGTAACCCCGCTGGTGAAACTCCAGAATACATCGAAGCTCCTCCTCGGATGCGTTATGTTGAGCTGGCAACGCTGTGGACGGATTGCTGAAATAAACTAATGCTTCCTGCCGAACCGGTGCGTACGTGGGCTAAAAAAGAATAAGAATTAAGGCACTTGATGACATACTTATTGCAGACTGAAAATTAAATGACTTAGAATATACAGTATTTTTAAATAACAAATAAAATCTGTCTGCTCTGCGCCCTACGTGCGCTTTAAAAATTGCTTGAAACATAGGACTTACTTTGCCCATATGCAGACGTTAACCCCAATCGATCTGACAACCTTGCGTGTACGTATCTAGTCTCAGAGAATCGTTTCGTCAACTCAACCGTGCGACTATCACTTTGTCACCGGCAAGCTTTATGTTAGTTACCCCATTGTTGTGGATGTTTTCGGCTTCATATATACCCTGCAATGAAACGTCCGTCAATAGTTGTAATAAAAAACAAGTGATTCCATACAATTTACCTTAAAGTTACCAGTCGTTCCCTCCCAGAACTCCAACCGCCCATCTGCACACCCAATCTCTATGAAATTATCAAAAAAGTCCAGACACCAGATCGGTGATGTCTGGTAACATTTCTTCCGCGCTGAACCTCCTCCTCCAGGTGGCTGAGAACATTCGCCAGCGCTCATCTGCTGCCGGGGTGGGATGAAGCCGTATGATTGGACTTACTCTCCACCGCTGCTACATCATAGCCCTTGTTTGAATTATTCCACAAAAACCGGATTCGCAGATCCGCACACCTTTTGGGCATACACGATTATCATTTGTAAAATGTTTCTCATACTGAACGGTAAAATGAAAATATTTTCCTGCATCTCATTCTGATGATTGTGCCTGGTGAAGTTAAACTGTAATTTTTTTCAGTTTGAAAGCAAAACTGGTCGGCGAACTCTCGGGAAACGGGAGACAGCTGATGTTTTTGGATTCCTTGGCAGGATGTAAATACATAACCGATAGGTAGAGAAAACAGGAAAATAACAAAAACGATGTCATCGATGTTTGAAGAGCACTTTTCACTTTAGAGCAGCGTTGTCAGATGGTTTTGTACAATAAGTTTGTTCTAGTTACACAGAAGTTGCTCCGGAGCAAACAGAAGCAAAAAATACTTGCTTTTTACTCCAGCTTGCTAACGGAAGAAGAAAAAAAAGAGAAGAGAACATAGGAATGATTTTCTCTCTGTTTGCTCCGGAGTACTTCTACTGGTACTGGAACAAATCTAATATCGGTATAGTTCTGAATAAAAAATAGGTATTTATCGGTGTGAAGATGTATGCTAACTGTGAAGGAGCGGATTCGGGGAACAATTAAAACCACCGTTTATTCAATAAACAACTCGTTATATATTCTCCAATTTTCAACTATCCTTTCCAGTCTCTATCCCTGTAGGCATTTCTAACAACTGACCACTTCTTCTTTTCCTTTTCGCCTACCCTCTCTATCTGTCATCGACTGCCCAGGGACATGACACTAACGCTTGCAGGGGCGCGACCCTACAATCCTCCTTAGGTTTTATTTTGAAAAGATTTCAATGTGGGATATAGTCCTGAAATTTTGATGGTTCTTTTCTCATTCGTTTTGTGTACACTGACTGCTCTTCTTGTGTTACTAATTCATCTGGATTATCTGCCGGTTCTAAAACTAACGGTTCTTCATTTCTGTGTACTGTCTGTGTTGTTTGCTGTTCACATGTAGTCTGTATCTTTTTGAGATGTTTCACATTCCGTCGATATTCACTGCTGTCTTTTGTAGAACGCACTAACACATCTGCTCCGCTTCTTCGGATCACTGTAAATTCCTCTGGTGCAAAATCTGAACTCAATTTATTCTCTTTGCGCGTACGTTTTACTAGAACTCGATCGCCAACCTCGATATCATTTGGACGAGCTTTACGTTTCATGTCAGCATAAATCCTTCCTTTTTCTTTCTGTAACTTATCACGATCTCTAACCTCCTCGTCCAATCGAACGGTTTGTGGAACCTGTGGTAGTTTGGAACGAAGTTTTCTGCCGAACAAAAGCTACGTTGGAGACCGGCCCGTTGTCGGATGAGGCGTGGCATGATATGAAAGAATATATTTATTCAATATTTGTCTCCAATCTTGACCCAATTCTTGTGCAATTCTCATTCGTTTCAGGATAGAGCGGTTCTGTCGTTCAACCTCGCCGTTTTGTTGTGGCCAATATGGTATTGTGTTGATCAGCTTTACTTCCAACTCAATACAGAAATTTTTTAGCTCCTCGCATGCCGCACTGAATTGTGGGCCGTTGTCAGCGCGCATAGTGATAGGTACCCCGAAACGACAGAAGATTTTTCCTAATTGGGCCGTAGTATCTTTCGCAGTTGTAGAATCCATTTCACAAATTTCGACGTATCGACTGTAATAGTCGACTACCACAAGCAGTGATTCTCCGTTCGGTAGGCGCCCAAGGAAATCAATAGCTATGTCCTCCCAGGGCCCATTTGGTAAATCCTTCCTGATCATTGGTTCGGGTGGATCCGGAGATGACACTAGTAAACATCCTCGACATTTCTTTACATGCAATTCTACAGCTATATCCATTTTTGGCCACCATACAGAGCTTCGAAGATGTGACTTCATAGTACGTATTCCTAGATGCCCTTCATGTGCAATACTGATGACTCTGTCTCGAAGTGCGCAAGGAACGACAATTCTGTCATTTCGAAGAAGAATATCCCCAAATCGACACAATTCATTAGAGATTACACGATAAGACAACGGTAGCTTGTCCAAATTTCCATTATCGACGTATTCCAGAACTTCTTGAATTTCTGGATCTTTCACGATTTCTTCCCATCGCAGTGCAACAGCAGTAGCAGCATACATAGTAACTTGCCTTACGAACAGTTCCTCTCTTCTATCAAACGGGACAGGTTCTATAGTACTCAGCCGCGAAAGTACGTCTGCCAGGTTTCCTTGTCCTGTAGTGTGACTAACTAGATAGTCAAAAGCCTACAGTCTTAGAACCCAGCGCTCTATCCTTGCACAAGGTCGTGATCGTTCCGTAAATAAATACACCAAAGCTTTACAATCTGTCAAAATATCAAAAGGCTTTCCATACAAATACATATGAAACCTTTCGACACCCCAGGCTATTGATAAAGCCTCTTTTTCTGTTTGGCAGTATCGTCGTTCAGTGTCAGTGAGTGATTTAGATGCACATGAAACGACTCGGCTATTTCCAAATGGATCGGTTTGAAACAATACGGCTCCCAATCCTGTTGGGCTTGCGTCGGTCATAACCGTTGTTCAATGTTCTTTATTGAAAAAGCCTAACTTAAGAACATCCGAGATCACTTCTTTAATACTGTCAAACGATGTTTGATGATGCACAGACCACTCGAATATCGTATTTTTCCGTGTTAGCATACGCAATGGTTCGTCTAGCGTTGCCAAATTTGGAATAAATTTGTTGAGGTAATTAGCCAAGCCCAAGAAACTTCTAACTTCGGCTTCATTTTCTGGTCGGCGAAATGACTTGATAGCACTAACTTTATCATGTGTTGGAACAATACCATCCTCGGTAATTAGATGGCCCAAGAATTCAATTTCTGTTAAACCAAATCTACACTTATCCCAATTTAGCTCAACGTTTCGTTCTTTGAACCGCATCAGAACCTAATAAATAAATTAATAAAATTATGTTTTCAACCCATTTAATAGAAAATTCACAAAAATCGAAATACACAACTTAATGTTAAATTTTATTTATTTGTTTTTTTTTTACCAATACATTAATTTACCTGTTCAACGTGGTGGTCGAGCTGCTCGCGACTGTTGCCCTCGACGATCACGTCGTCCAAATACCAAAAGGTACCTTCGCAGTCGATCAAAATTTGGTCCATGACCTTTTGAAACAATGTTACCAAACCGAAAGGCAGTCTTTTGAAACGGAACAATCCCTTGTTGGTAATGAATACAGTGATGTCTCGCGACTCCGGCGCCAATTCAACTTGTAGAAATGCTTCCTTAATGTTCAGCTTGCTCCAGTATGTGCCTTTTCCCAATCTTGCCAAATAGTCATCAACCACTGGCATTGGATGTCTTTCGCGAAGAACCGCTTCGTTTACGCGGCGCAAATCAAGGCATACCCTTGGTTCCCCATTGCTTTTTTCAACTATTACCAGCGGAGATACCCAAGTTGCTGGACCATGTTTAACTTCGATGATATCCTTCAGCAATAACTGTTCTAGCTTCTTATTAACAGCGTCCTCAAGCGGTATTGGGATTCGACGAATAGGCTGGAATACCGGTTTTACATTCGGATTCATATGGATTTGTACTTGGATGTCCTTTATCTTAGAAAACGGTTTCATATCGCTGACCACATTGAGAACATCTATCCCTATCTTTAAAATTTCAAGTTCTTTCGATGTACAGTCACCTAACAAAGACCGTTGTCCTCCAATTATCACGTGAAACTTCGCTGAAACCAACTTTTGACCGACCTTGACATCAGCAACAAATGTACCGAGAATTGGTAACGGAGAATCACTTGCCCTTTCAGTATTTTTGAACTTCCTCTTTCGCATTGCTTGACGGTTACAGCTTTTTTCTTCAAATATTCCCAAACAGTGTCTGGAATAAGATTGGCATCCGAGCCAGAATCAACAAGTAGATCTAAATCAACACCTCCTACATTACACATAATGACGTTTGATTCGCTCCCAGCGTAGAACGTGTAGTATGTCTTGCCAGTATCCTCTTTTTGATTATCTGGTTTCGATACAACTCCTTCCTCTTTTAACATACATATCTTATCCTTTTCTGACATAACCTGTGTGCTACTCCGTTGCAAGTAACCACGCTGAAAAACTTTTTGCCGACAGTACGCTTCGAAATGGCCTACTCGTTTACAAGAGCGGCACGCAACGTTCTTAGCTGGGCACGTTTGGTCTGTAGAGATATGATCGCGTCTTCCGCAATTAAAGCACCGAAAATTTCTTTGGTTGTACGGATGCGGCTTGTTCCGTGGAAAATGTCCTGGGATATGCCATGAACGTTGAGAATGATTCTGCTTAGCAGTGATTTTGAATACCTTTTGACCAAGCGTGTTTTCCTGTGGTTTAACATTTAGATCCCTTACTTGTGATTCGATTCCTTCCAATGTAATCCAAAGAGATTCTATCTCAGATAATGAGCGATCTTGTTGGAGAATACGACGACGTAGTTCGTGTGATGCACAACCCTCAATAATGACATCCGTTAAAAATAATTCTGTAAGAACATCCTTCGTCTCTATAGGGTATTTCTCGAACCCAGTCAGAAACCTGTTGCCGCAACCGTAACAAGAAATCAGCGAACCTAAACCAGATGTAGGAATTTAAAAAAAGAACTAATAACATCTAACAAATTTACTATTCAACCTTTCGCCATCTTTTTGATACATTTGACGTAGCTTATGTCGTTCCAAACCGTCTTGTTGGCACGGTTGAAAGAACCGGTCAAGTGCATTGACTGCAACGTCGTACCATGGCTTCGCTATAGCCACTAATGGAAAATTCTCTCGATCTGGGAGATTTTCGAATACACGCTGTAGCTGTGGTCCTCCAAAATGTAAAAGCTTTGCCCGTTTTTTCTTTTGATCCTCAACATCGTAAGCTTCAAAGTAGCACTCCAGCGACCTTTTCCATATTCTCCATTCATTGTATAAACGATTTTGGTCGATTTCGTCACATCGAAACGGAGGTACAGGACGACCATCATCCATCTGCAGAAAAAATACATTATTATATATTTCTTTTATTAACTACCTCCAAACCGTTACGTAGTATATTTAGCATACTTTAAAATCTTTGCATTGTACACATAATTTAAAAAAATAATTTTTAAAAAAACTGATTTGTATTAATGAACGCAGAGATGGTAGGAAAAACAGCTAAAACTAGCTTCAAATAACAAAACAACCTTTACTAGGAAGTAATACATATCCCATTCAGATTTTTTTTTCCGCCGTAGCAAATGCTGCAGGTATAATTTTCCATGAACAACTCGGTTCACCACCTGTAACCACTGCCACAGGGCCATACATCTCTGTTCACCACTTGCAACAACTGCTACAAGGACATATATCCGAACTCCCGTGGACTAAGACTAGTCCTTGCACTTTTTATTCTAAAACTTCAGTAAGAATAATCAGCATACTACAGTCGTGATTCGCTGGTTGGGCCACAGCCTTGTCCAACCAACGAATTTGATTCGCTAGTTGGACCAACTGACATATGTCAAAAATTCTCCAAAGGAGATGCTGGCAGTGTAAATGCATCTGTTCAAATCTCTAAATATTGTCAGATTGATTGTCAAAGTAAATTTGACACGAGATTCTGACGTTCAGATGCTTTTTAGTTGGACAATGGTCCAACTAACGAAGGTCCAACTAAAAAGCGGTCCAGTTAAAAAGTGTCCAACCAGCGAATCACGACTGTATTACATTTTGCATTACTGGACGCACCTGACTAGTGACGTCTCTCCAACCCAGTGGACACTATCGGCCTACACCACACATTCTTTTTCGCTTTATACATACCCAGCGATGCCAACCTTCCAGTTTAAACTGGATTCTTCCAGTTTTTTTTACTCGATCCAGTCAAACAGACAAATGTGTAAATCGTCCAGTTTTTTTTAAATATTGTCCAGTTTTATCCAGTTTTTTTCCCAGAGGTGTGCGCCAAAATTATTTCCTCACTATTTGCATTACAATAGTAGTTTACTATATAAACTAGTAATAAATAATAAAATAAAATAAATGAAATTGTGAAGAGTACAACCTCTCTAGGGAACAAGGGAAATTGTTTGAATTTTCAGTAACCATATTTTGCTGCACCCTGTCGTATTTCAATACACATTAGAAATTGATATGCTATGGAGTGCAAGATTAGCAGATATTGTTAATTAAAATGAAGTTTGTTTTTTTAGTCTGTTAATTACACATGGCATAGTGCGTTAGTTTGAAGGTACCAATTTTTTCGCTTAACATTTCAAATTTCTTAAAACTTATAATGTGGAATTATCTAAAAGTTATATTTAAATAGTAGCTATCGCTTTTATACTATCTTAAACTAGAAATTCGCTGCTATATGAGAATTGTTTTCTTATTTTGTCTAATAGCTGAACGTTTTCATATTGAATGTTTGTCTTCATATTTGAGAATCCTGTTTTATTAAAAATAGATCCATTTTATTTTAAAATACTTTGCATCCCTAAACTACATTCCCTTTTGCAAGGATAAATTTGGTTATTCGGGCATCCAGTTTTTTCCAGTCTTTTTTAAAGAGAGGTTCCAGTTTTTTTGAAAATAAAGTTGGCAACGCTGCACGCCTTACATTACGGTATACATCGCCAATTCACACCTCTTTCATTTTTCAACCTGACGCCATTTTGTGACAATCAGCGCAATCCAATTTATTTCCTTCCTATCACAAGAATCAATCTTTCCTCACCTTTTTCTAAAATCCTCGTCGCCAGATTTGTGAAGGAGCGGGAAACAATTAAAACCACCGTTTATTCAATAAACAACTCGTTATATATTCTCCAATTTTCAACTATCCTTTCCAGTCTCTATCCCTGTAGGCATTTCTAACAACTGACCACTTTTTCTTTTCCTTTTCGCCTACCCTCTCTATCTGTCATCGACTGCCCAGGGACATGACACTAACGCTTGCAGGGGCGCGACCCTACACTAACCAAAAGTTACCTGCAAATTATTGGTTTTAAAAAATAGATCATTCTAATGTTATGAAATCAAACCTACCGAGCTCAATCGATTTCAGAATCGGTTGTTGAGCTTCATTTGAAATTTTGATAGTAACCTGGCAGATTGCTGAATCAATTTCCAGATGATTTGATGTGGAAATGTGAAGACATTTTCTAAAAAGGCCCATACGTAATATTAATTGATCGTATTATATGAAAATCATTATTTTTTGGTAAAAAAAAATAAATCGGTATTTTAGTAATTTTATTGGTATTGAAATTAAAAATCGGTTTAGATATCGATAAATCGGTATATTCTGCAACACTGTTTTGGGGTTCATCTACGTCAAAACAATGTTTTTGACAAATTGGAATGAACCCTTGGAGTTCATACCCAGTAAACAAAACGGCGAATAGCAGATTTAAATAGATGCCGGCGAGCGGTAGGCTACTGGAACTTTGTTATAAGCTACCCGCCGTAACTTTATTTCATATTCCCCACACGAAGTTCATCCAAATGGTGTAAAAGTATGGAGAATCGAGGTAAAATAGGACAGGGGAATACAGAGTAAAATGGGCAGTTCGAAGAATTTTGGATTTTTTCAATAGTTAGAGACACCAAATTAACGTGACAGTATTCAGAATCGATCCAGCGATGAAAACGGAAGCTGTTCTGCATATAAATTTTTTTAACGAGAAAGGTCTATTATGTGGGTGAAAATCAGAGTGATATAAGCTCGGTTTGCTCTGTCGATCTGGAGGTAGCAGCTCATGAAACCGTGGAATCGGACTGCCCGATACTGGTAGGGACCGGCGATATGAATGGGAGAGTGCGTCGTTTAGAAGAAGCGTTGAAAAATTTCACAGATAAACGTTTGTCTGAATCGAATCCGATGGTAGAGTCCGCTGGCGAAAGCGAGAAGCTTGATTTCGAACCAGCTCAGTATGCCAGCCCCACAGAAAGGGGATGTAATATCCGGTGGAATTTAATTCCCAAGTTTCCGCAAGATATTCCGTCGAACAAGCTTTGGGAAAACTGGCAAAGCTTCATCGAGAATTTTGAAATCGCTACGTCTCTGTCTTCGTTCACTGGATCGGCAGATCGCGCAAAATTGTTGTATTTATCACTCAGGAAAAGTCTGCAAGACGTAATTAGTGCAGCAAATCTGCAGCCGAACTACCGGGACCCGAGATGCTACTCGGTTCTCGTCGCAGGCGTTAACAATTATTTCAAATCGATGACCGATACGGCGGCGGAGCACGAAGGATTTCAAGCAATGCGCCAGATGAAAGGAGAGTCCATTGTAACATTTCATGCTAAACTTACTCAAAAGGTTCGGCTCTGCGGTTACAGCCCCGCCGACCAAAACCGTTTTGTTCTCGCTCAGTTGCTTAAGGGAATGCAGAATCGAGAGCTAGCGATGGCTGCCAGAACATATGGGCATGATGCAAGTTACATTGTGCAAGCAGCTACACGGGTTGAAGCATATAAAGCTGGCGAACAAAGCGTGGAGAATAATGGTTCCGAAGTTCTGGCAGTTTACCGGAAACAAGAGCGCAGCCTTGGAAGCGAACCTTCAACCAAAATACACCGAGTCGAGAATAAAGGATTCGAAAAGACATGGTTGAAGGGACAAGTAAAAGGGTACCGGCAGGGTCAGCGCAGCCGTTGTTGGCGGTGTGGATTCTTGTACCACAGAAGAGATACGTGCCCCGCTTTAGATAAACCGTGCAATACGTGTGGACGGGTTGGACATTTCGCCGTAACCTGTCGCAACAAACCTAAGAAAAACGATGTTAATGACGTGCAGGAGAAACTTCAAAGCATCCCACATAAGCAACCTTCACTAATATGGGCACAGGATTTGAACGACGAACAGGTATAAAACAAATGTAAAACTCATAAGAAATAAATTACTTCAATGAATAGTACAACTATCTTTGTTCAATAACGGATTTTACTCGGTACACTATGCTTCTATTTGACAGATAGAAGAGAATGTTCATATTTTTTTAGAAGTTGCTGATTCTTCCCCTCATTTGCTCCTTTATTTTTCTTTGTTTTAGCAAATAAACGCCGTTGCGTCTATAAGCGACGCGGTTGTTCGATGTCGCATCGGCGCATCTGGTCCGTACAACTTTCTCGTTGATTCAGGTGCTGACGTCAATATCGTGATGATTGGATGCACTTGGAGAAAGATTTTCGCGAAGGGATAGCTAGACTGGAATTAATCGATAGACTCGTAATCAGGGAACTTCGAGCATACGCAGTAGAGACTCCAATGGTAGTACATTGCGCTTTCAAAGCAGACATCGAAGTGGTAGATGCGCTTAACAGTAACAGCGGAGTTCCTAGTTGTGGGCGAAGGTCGTCGATCTCTACTCGGGCGACGAACAGCAAGTGAAATGAAATTGTTAAAGGTGGGCCTCTCAGTGAATAGTTGTGAACTACCTCCTATTGCGGAAATCTTCCCCAAGATGCCAGGGGTGAAAGTCAAATTCAGCGTCGATAAATCAGTCCCACCCGAAAAAACGCATACTACAACATTCCAGCAGCATTCCGCGAGGCAGCCAAAAGCCGCCTAGAAGACATGGAGGCTCGTGGAATTATCGAGCGTGTGATGAAGGCACCTGAATGGACCAGTGGCATGTCGGCGGTACCTAAAGGCAAGAACGATTTTCGGCTAGTAGTCAACATGCGCGCGCCGAACAAGGCGATAAAAAGAGAATATTTCCGCATGCCCTTAATAGACGAGACGAAGGTAAAACTGGACCTTAGTAATGCCTACTACCATCTCGAGCTCTGCAAAGATTCACGCGATTTAACAACATTCTTAACAGAAAATGGCATGTACCGGTTCACACGCTTAATGTTTGCTGTGAACTGCGCACCTGAAATTTTTCAGAGGGAAATGTGCCGCTTGCTGGAAGGAGTTGACAACATCATTGTCTATATAGATGACTTTTTGATATTCGCTGATACACTGGAAAAACTTAGAACTGTCACTGGACAGGTCCTGAGAATACTTCGAGCAAACAATCTGCCTCTAAATGAGGATAAATGCGAGTTCGATAAAGACTTCATATTGTTTTTGGGGCATGGTTTGGACGAAAATGGATTCCACGTAGATGACGCAAAAGTGAAGGCAATTAGATGATTTCGCCCACCAGCCAGTGTATCCGAACTCAAAAGTTTCCTGGGACTGGCCTCGTACGTTAGCCCTTACATCAAGGATTTCGCAGATATATCAAGCCCTCTCTGGGCTGCTACTACCATTGGCGTTGGGGTCCTGAACAGCTCGCAGCATTCGAGATGATTAGGGATCGAATCACACGATGTACGACAACGTTGGGTTACTTCTCTGATGATGCAAGAACGATATTGTATACGGATGCATCACCAAACGCTCTTGGGGCTGTGCTCGTGCAGGAAAGTGCAGGCAAGTCTCCACGCATTATAAGTTTTGCGTCAAAAGCCCTAACTGATACTGAAAAGAGGTATGCACAGAACCAGCGCGAAGCCTTAGCCACCGTATGGGCGGTGGAACATTTTTCGTTCTTTCTCCTAGGTCGGCACTTCACACTGCGAACCGACGCACAGGGCGTTACATTCATTTTGAATCGATCACGTGAGAATTCAAAGCGGGCCTTAACTAGGGCAGACGGGTGGGCGCTTCGCCTTAGTCCGTATAGCTATGATGTGGAGTATATTCGTGGCCGTGATAACATCGCTGACCCACCTTCTCGGCTCCACACCGGCAACGATGACCCATTCGACGAACAGCACAGTCCATGGGAATTAGCGGCTCTTGAAGCGAACTCTGTCGGATTCTTGACTGTACAGGAGCTTCGGGATGAAACGGCCTTGGACACAACACTCCAGGACGTAATCGATGCATTGGAAACACACACCTGGCCCAAGGAGCTTAAAAGGTTTGAAAGTGTAGCAGGCGATTTATCAGTTAACGACAGAATTTTAGTGAAAAATGGGTGCGCCGTAGTTCCCAGTAAGCTTCGGGAAAAGACCTTGACCCTAGCTCATGATGGACATCCGATGGCGGCTAAGCTGAAACGCATTCTTCGGGAACGCGTGTGGTGGCCCGGCCTAGCTACTGACGCTGAAAATTGGGTAAAAAGCTGTCAAACTTGTGCGACGAATGGTCGACCGGAAAAACCAACTCCCATGAAGAGAATCCTAGCGCCACAAGCAGTCTGGGAGACCATAGCATTGGACTTTAATGTTCCATATGCAAGATTGGTTTTAGAAGAGGTCTTTGCACGCGAAGGATTCCCGAAAAACGTTCGTTCCGACAACGGACTGCCATTCAATGGCGAGGAATATAAAACTTACTGCGCTGTACGCGGCATTGAGACCACCTTTCCAACCCCTTTATTCCCGCAACAGAACGGCCTCGTCGAAAATTATATGAAGCTTGTAAATAAAGCGATGGCTTCTGCAGTCAGCAACGGATCCTTCTTCAAGGAGGAGCTACAAGCCGCTGTCAACGCCCACAACGCCGCCGCTTCAGAACAGAAAACCCTCTGCAACGGAAACATCTGACCGTCCTCGCAGAACGAAAATCATTCCTGCCTACATGAAAGACTACGTACAGGCACTAGAAGATTGATAGGATATGATATTTTTTCTTCTTCTCGGAGATACGCTTTATTTGTTACAATCTATTATCGGTTCACGTGTCAATTAACTTAATTTGCAAAAAAGAACCATTATTTAAAGACATAATATTCAATTATCTCCAGCCTTTTGCCCTTCTTACATTATCATACATTTTATCAACAAGTTTATTCTTGCGTAAGGAACACGAAACAGTGCGTTCTAGCGGAATTATTAGCATACTTTTTGCGATTTTTTTTAACATGTTGATCGGAAAATAATTGTAAACAAGTCTCTGGTCGAATAGGTAGAAAGGTTGGCCACGTCAATAACAGCCTTGTCCCACTACGTTCCTATTGAGCCGTTATGCCGTTTTAACTAGAAGGAATTCAAGGAAAACGCATCGTTTACACGGATAATTTACAGCAAGCAAACGACATTCATTGCTCATGGGGAGGGTAGTAGCATAAGAAAATGCGAGATCAGTGTGCGTATCTGAAACGACAGATATCTCAATACAAACAGCCCACACTATTAGAGCGGGTTGTTGGTGAGTTACGGCGGATAGCCTAGGACAAAATTTCGATAGCCAACCGCTCGCCGCGTGTATTTAAGGTTGCACAGAGAATGCGTAAAATTCGTAAACGAAAAAAGCAGTTTTTTTCCACACCGTATGTCAGATCTTCATAAAAATCAATCAGCGTATGTAGAATGTTGTTACTGTACTGCTGATTGATTTTTATGAAGATCTGACATACGGTGTGGAAAAAAACTGCTTTTTTCGTTTGCGAATTTTACGCATTCTCTGTGCAACCTTAAACTCGTCTAGTCACCGTTTCCTTTAGTGGGAGTAAACCGATGATGAAATTATCGCAAGACACACAACGAACAAAAATATTTGCTCCAGCTACATCGTTGAAGCAACCCATCAAATTTAAAGGTTTCCCCACTTTTTTCTAATGTAGGAGGGGGATGTGTGGTAGCGATACCCCTCGGACAGTGCATTATTCGTTTGCTATAAAACCCGAACACTACTCGACCTTTTCGGGCACGACAATTCGACAAACACCGGGCTCTCGGCTACCGATATGCATCGATGAGAAGCAGCCATCAGCAACGATTGTCCTCTTTCTCAGCAGACTGCCAACGCGAGTGGACGTGCCGGTAAGTAAGTAGTCAGCAACGCAGACGCCGAGTCGGGAAGATGGCGGTTTTCACAGTTGTGAATAAAATTGCATGAAGTGGCTCTGTAAAAGAATGGTAATTATAATGCATAATGCAATAATTTCAATTAAAATTAATGATTAATTTATTTCAGCCTAGAAACTTAGGATAAAGCAATTAGCGCTTGATCTAAAACATGAGTCGGTGAGTACTGAAACGTTGTTTATTTTTTGATTGTGGGCTCATGTTGAGTTGCTCATATCACTTAAATAGCGGCCACCGCATCATGCCGAAACCCGATCGGACCTCGAAAGACACATTGAACTCATGATTTTTTGGAAATGTCTGAAATGCATATCGCTAGAGTTAAAATAGAATATAACTACCAGATGGCAATTGCAGCGGCTAGCGGTAATTAAATATTTTCTCGCTCTTACATATAATGGGTCCATTAGATTGACATTTGTTGCCCCTGACACACGCAGGTTAAAGTAATGAGTAACAATAGCAGCTACAAAGTGATACAGTTTGGCGATTATATAGCAAATGTTCCACGCTGCAACAATTCTACCCTATTGTTTCGAGTCTATTGATCAAAAGCAGGCAAAAACCTCAAGCGATGTGAATTTAGTAAACGGGGTAATTCTAAAAGATGCGACGAAATGTTGAATGATAAAAGGTCGAATATAGCAAATGATTGAAAATAACAAAGGTTCCAATGTTACTAAAGGTTTAATGAAACAAAAGTTTAAAATTTAAAAAAAGAATAATGTATTCTCACCGTTATGACGCGTCACCTCACCTAGTTTGGTGAGTTGAGAGCGAAAAAGCGATCACCGCAGTCACTTGGGTAACTATAGTCACCCAAGGTGACAGAAGTCACCTGGCAGAGCGATTCCAATAATCATTTTGAGTGACGACGGTCACCGTAAGATGGAAAAAAGCGACTCACCTAAAAATGTAGGTGATTAGAACCAAAAAGTGTTGCGTTTACATTCAGATTTTTTTTAAATTTTCGGGTAGCATTTCCTTTTGGATAATGGCAGTTTGGAAGTTTCTGAATGACGTAAATTGATGATTGGCGTTTTTTGAAATTCAAGAAGGTGGCTTATGGTTACAACCAAACACTTAAAACCACAGTTAATATAGGTGCCATTTGAAAGGTGGTGTTTAGCAGAAGGCAAAAAATGATGATTGGAGCCATTTAAAAATCCAAGATGGTGGATTCCGATTATCCCAAAACACTGAAAACCACCATCAGCATGGGTGTCATTTGAAAGGTAGTAATTAGTAGATGGCAAAAAATGATAACCCATCAAACCAGTAAGCACTAAAGAAAGCAGCATGTTGACTATATAAGAGCTGTCCGATGTTTATAAGCTTTATATGGGCTTTACAAATGTTTATAAGCTGTATAGCAGCTTTACAAATGTTTATAAGTTTTATACAAGATTTTCGAATGTTTATAAGCATTACAAGCATTAAGCATTAAAATAGACCGTATATGGGTATATGAAGCTATACTTTAGAGCCTACAAACCCTGTAGTTGTAAGCCGTAAGCGGCAGTCAGCGATGCCTTTGTAATGCCGTTTATGCTTGACATTTCTATTAAACTAAAGCAATGAAGTCCAAATCAAAACAAATATGATATGGTGCACTTTGTAAGCTCAAGAAAAAGCTTGTCGGCTTCGGAGATTTGGCACAAACAAAATAAAGTTAACTAAATCTTTGAGCCATAAAATGATACGAAACTGCGATGAATTACTTATAAGTTTAGTGTAGGAAGGGAAGTAATTTCAAAAATAAAATATTCCCAAACCATGCTTCTGTTCGTCGTATATCATTTATATGACCAAATGCTCAAATGGATCAAACAGCAAGCGCACTGGAACAACTTATCCCCCATATCTTCTAGAAGCAGAAGTTCGAGCCTGGATCAAACGCTGTATAGAAAAAAGTCAAACACATGTGGCAGATAGACCATGAAAGATAGAAAGAGAGAAAAACAGTCTTTCCTCCATTTTAGTTTTGTTTTTTTTCCATCCAGTGGGTTCTACCCAATGTCGTATATACAGGTCTGGCGAAGATGGCACTTTGGTATTCGTAAGATGAATCTTACATGAGTGGTGTGAGTGATCACAGTATAAATCGACTTGCTTTCGTCATAGCGGTCGTTCCGCTCCCATTGAATCGTGTGACCGCTATGACGTCGACCCGTTGTGCTTCTGGATTGTTTACATATTTTTGGTTGCCAACACTAGCAAACCGTGTGTTCTGCCACATCTATATATACCTCATTGGGTTCTACCCATTACACAAATTGTTTTGACATTCCTTCATAGGCGCGGTGGAAAAGTGGGAGTAGGCTGCATATCCGCCGAATATTTCGCCAAAAGTGGCTTTTGAACAGCACTCATGTACAATATGATGCCTATAAGCTCAGTTACCCTTGTTCTATACGCGACTATAGAACCGAATTGATGCCATTTTTATGGCTTAGTGGTTACTTGGGAATTGGCGCCATTTTGAGTTCCATGATGGCGGCTTCCGGTTACTACAAAACATTGAAAACCATCATCAATATGGGTGTCAATTAAAAGGTAGTGTTTAGTAGAAGGCAAAAATTAATGATTGGTGCCATTCCGAAATCCAAGATGGCAGCTTCCGGTGGCCACAAAACACTGAAAATCACCATCAATATGGGTGTCATTCGAAAGGTAGTTATTAGAAGAAGGCGAAAATTGATGATTGGTCCCATTTGGAAAACCAAGATGGCCACTTTCGAATAAGCACCGTAAACCACCATCAATGTGGATGTCATTGGAAAGGTAGTAATTAGTAGAAGGCGAAAATTGACGATTGGAGCCATTTGAAATCCAAGATGGCGGCTTTCGGTTACCACAAAACATCAAAAACCATTATCAATATGGTTGTCATTTGAATGGTATTGATTAGTAGAAGCCAAAAATCGACGATTGGCGCCATTTTGAAATCTAAGCAGCGATGTCAGATTTACAGACATGTCTGTATTTTACAGACTTTTGATGTCTCCTACAGACGTAGCCAGATAACTACAGACTTTTAAAAGGGTAATAGTGTTTAGTAAAATTGTACTAGAATAACTGTTTTCGAATACGAGTAATTCCTTCACAACAGAATTCTAATTTCAATCTATTTTTAAAGTAAAATTTTAGTGTAACTAGAATTTACACAACCATCTACAGACTTTTACAGACATTTTAGTTATTCTTCTACAGACATTTCAAAAAAACATGTGGCATCGCTGAATCTAAGACGATTGACTTGGTTTGTTTGATAAAGACCATCAAACGAATTTGCAAGATCTTGCAAGAGGTGACAGAATGAGGTCAATACACTGACAAAATCGGGGGTAGACTGAATCAGGCACAGACAATATCGGTGGCTGATAATATCGGGTCTTCCCTATATTTCTTCGATAGTACCATTCGATAGTACCATTAGTACTTCGATAGTACCATTAAAAATAACTATGTTTCTAGAATCATCCATTTCGTAAACTAGCATTCGGTGAAATGGAAATCGTCGTACTGACGCTCTTCCTTTTTTCAAATCATCTATCTATTGCTTTTAACCCTTTCATGCCCAAAGTTTTACTAGTGCATGTAGGGTTTCAAAACTATTTTTCCTTGAAAACAGTGAGGTTAAGAAACACGAAGTCTTTTTTCATAAATATAGGAGCTTCCCTCGCAGCACTAGAAGCTGCTCAATTTCTACCTTCTAATGGTCAATACAATTCCCCTAGAATACTCGATTTGAAACACATTTTGCTTAGTGACCGCACCCCACAACCCATAACTCTGGAATCGGAAATCGGATCGAGATGAAATTTTTTTTAATCCTAAATACGTTTATTTAGGCCCAAATGCTGTAGCTTAACGAGGCCGATAATTCATTTTTTTTAAATTACATGTCACATGTTAGTGGGGGAAGGGAAAGCCGTATTTAGGGGCGGCTTGCTCCCCTCTTATGTAAGTAAAGGAAAAAGGTAGGAAGTGGGATACATATTGTGTAATTGACATCATCGTTTGCTGATTGATCATTGTGGCGGATATGCACACTTTGTTGTAGTGTTGTAGTTTCCAGCCTGTAATCGCAGGGGCGAGGGGAGGGTCGATATTTCGGATAATTATTGGCACTCTGATGCTGTCATGATGTTCTCTATATCATCTGCATGTGAGGTATGTCATGATGTTCTGGATAGACGGTTGTCAAGAAGGGTATGCACCGAAGACTCGTGAAGCAATGCCATATTGTAAATACAGGGATAGGTTGGTGAGATTCTACTGTGAATGAGAGAGGGGAAAATGTATTAAACTTGGACATCAATAGTTTTCAAAAAGATATAGATAAGAAAAATATAGGGGTGGTTCTCGGCTTGCCAGGACGTCCCGGACTGGCACATAGGGTGATCTACCTCGGGCCCGAAGGGAATCTATTAGTTGGGACCTGGCAACACAGTACTCTGCGCACAGCCAAACAACATGCTCGATATTGTGATAGCCGTTCTTACAAACACAATGATTACTTTCAGCAAGCCCTATACGACCGAGATGCGCGTCAAACGAGTAATGGTTGGACATGATCCTTGACATCGTACGAATAAAGTCCCGGTTCACATCCTACCCCTTAAACCAAGCATTCGTTGATACCTTCGGAATAATGAAATGTAGCCACCGTCCCAGATGCCCATTGCTCCATGAGGTTTGCCAACTATCGAGCGTCCTCTGACGAGAGATGCTGAAAAATTCATTGAAGCAAATTGGTCTTTCGTAAGCGTTGCCTTCTAATGCGCCCACCTTGACTAAAGAGTCCGCCTTCTCATTGCCCGCAATAGAACAATGTGACGGGACCCAAACCAAGGTAATCTGGTAAGATTTTTCAGATAAAGCACTCAGACATTCCCGTATTTTCCCCAGGAAATACGGTGAGTGCTTTCCAGGCTTCGCCGCATGGATGGCTTCAATGGAACTGAGACTATCCGAAACGATGAAGTAATGATCTGAGGGCAGGGTGTCAATGACCCCGAGAGTATACTGAACGGCAGCTAATTCTGCGACGTAAATTGAAGCAGGATCATTGAGTTTGAATGAGGCAGCAAGAATTTCGTTGAAGATACCGAAGCCTGTGGACCCGTCGAGAATTGATCCGTCAGTGTAGAACATTTTGGCGCAGTCGACTTGATGGTATTTGTTATAGAAAATATTTGGGACCACTTGTGGGCGAATATGATCCGGAATTCCACAAATCTCTTCCTTCATGGATGTATCGAAAAATACAGTTGGATCAGAAGTATCTAAGAGATGAGCCCGGTTGACGTTATACGTAGATGAATTGATGTTCTGTGCCATGTAATCGAAGTACAAGGACATGAATTGGGTCTGAGAATTAAGCTCGACAAGCCTTTCGCAATTTGCAATCACCAATGGGTTCAGAATATCGCATCGAATGAGCAATCGATATGAGAGGTCCCAGAATCGATTTTTCAGCGGAAGAACGCCCGCCAGCACTTCGAGACTCATCGTATGGGTCGAGTGCATACAACCCAAGGCAATACGCAAGCAACGATACTGGATTCGCTCCAGTTTGATGAAGTGTATGTTCGCAGCGGAGCGAAAGCAGAAACATCCGTACTCCAACACTGATAATATCGTTGTTTGGTACAGCCTGATTAGGTCTCCTGGATGGGCACCCCACCATGTTCCAGTTATTGTACGGAAAAATTTGATCCTTTGTTCGCACTTCTGTTTCAGATACCTAATGTGACATCCCCAGGTACCTTTAGAGTCGAACCATACCCCGAGATATTTGAATGTTGAAGCCTGAGCAATAGTTTGATCCATTAATTGAAGCTGTAGTTGCGCTGGTTCACGCTTTCTAGAAAATACGACTAGCTCAGTTTTCTCCGTGGAGAACTCGATACCCAGCTGGAGAGCCCAAGCAGACAAATTATCCAAGGTATCTTGCAGTGGTCCTTGCAAGTCGACGGCTTTAGGACCTGTAATAGAGACCACACCATCATCTGCAAGCTGCCTTAGCATACAGGAATTGACAAGACATTCGTCAATGTCATTCACGTAAAAATTGTAGAGGAGAGGACTTAGACATGAGCCCTGGGGAAGGCCCATGTAGCTAAATCGTGAAGTCGATAAATCGCCATGCGAGAAATACATTTGATTTTCAGACAACAGGTTTAACAAATTTTTAAATTGGTGAAAGACCATGCTGGTGCAACTTCTCATAAAGAATGTTGATAGAAACTGAATCGAAAGCCCCCTTAATATCCAAGAACAGAGCTGCAAATTTTCAACAGTTTGTTTTGAACTTGAAGAAGGAATGCCCTACTATGTTCAATTCGCACTTGGTTGTTTCCATTATTCATTCAAACAGCCGACCTGCTCAATCATTTTCCATTTATTTTCAATTTCATTGACCCTGTGAATATCTCTTTACTGGGGTATTGACTAGGTTTTTCAAGCAAAACTACTCTGAACATAGTGCTTACTGTCCATGTAAGCTTGAAAACGCAAAACATGACGACATTTAACCTAAACTGTCCTCTACAGAGCAGATGACAGCTTTGGTTGGTGAATGAAAAAGCATCAATTTGAAATGAAGACGTACGATTCAGTTATGAAAATCCCGCCAACTTGAAAGTGAATGATTGAGGGAGGCTTTAAATTTGAATCATGGTTGGGTTTGATTGAACTGAAGTTGGCATTTGAAAATGAAAATTTGCACCACTGTCCAAGAATACTGATGCCATCTGCTCTTTGTTAGCATATGCCATTTGAATTTCTGTTGAGAGCAACGCAAGGCAATCATTCGTCCCTTTGCCTTTGCGGAAGCCAAATTGTGTATCTGACAGTAAGCCATTTGTTTCGACCCAATTATCGAGGCGAAACAAGATCATTTTTTCGAATAACTTCCGGATACAGGACAGCATTGCAATCGGGCGAAACGAATTGTGGTCGGAGGCTGGTTTTCCTGGTTTTTGGATGGCGTTGACCCTCACCTGTCTCCAGTCATGTGGAACAATGTTACCCTCAAGAAACCTATTAAATAAATTCAACAAGCGTCTTTTGGCAGAGTCTGGCAGATTCTTCAACAAGTTGAATTTGATTCTATCTGGCCCCGGGGCTTTATTGTTACATGATAAGATAGCAAGTGAGAACTCCACCATCGTAAACGGTGTTTCGTTCGCGGTATTGTAAGGCGACGCGGCGCGATAGATTTTCTGTGCCGGGGCGGAATCCGGACAAACCTTCTTGGCGAAATCGAATATCCAACGGTTTGAATATTCCACGCTCTCGTTATTACTGTTTCGGTTTCGCATGCGTCGGGCCGTGCCCCAAAGAGAGCTCATCGATGTTTCTCTTGTTAACCCGTCGACAAACCGGCGCCAGTAACTGCGTTTCTTAGCTTTCATTAAATTTTTCATTCGCTTTTCTAATATCGCGTACACTCGATATCTAGCAACTAACCCGTCGTTCCGGAAGGTTTTATACGCGGCAGCTTTCTCCGCGTACACGTCTGAGCACTCTTTGTCCCACCACGGATTGGGAGAGCGTTTTTGGGTGTTCACGTCGGGTACTCGTTTCGTCTGAGTTTGAATCGCGGTATCGAGAATCGAGTTGGACAAAAACTTATATTTTTCCTCCGGGGGCAGTACCTGTGTTGAATCGCTAGTTTCGGATATCTCAGCAGCGTAGCTCTTCCAATCAATGTTTCGTGTGAGGTCATAGGGAACATTGATTGGTGCCGATGGTCTTGAACCAGTGGTGATTGTAATTACAATTGCTAGGTGATCACTACCCTGGGGATCAGATATTACCTTCCACTGTCAATCTAACCGTAGTGATGTCAGGCATAAAGATATATCCAGTGCACTTGCTTGCGCAGGTGGTCTAGGAATCCGTGTAATTTCCCCTGTGTTCAGAATTGTCATATTGAAGTTGTCACAGCCCCACCCCGTACCGTGAGAGTTAAAGTCTTCAAGAAGCAGGTGGGGTGAGGGAAGGTGTTCAATCACGTTGGAGAATCTTCGATATCCCATCATGGCCCTAGGAGGAATGTAAATAGAAGCAATGCAAAGGGATTTGCCTTTGATTGTTGTTTGACAAGCGACGACTTCAATGCCTTGCGTCGAAGGGAGGTTGATTCGATTGAAGGAGTAGCACTTTTTGATCCCAAAAAGTACCCCTCCATATGAGTCTTCTCGATCCAAGCGGATAATGTTAAAATCGTGGAAGTTGAGGTTTATATTAGAAGTTAGCCATGTTTCACATAGGGAAAATGCATCACAATGATTGTAATTTAGCAAATGTTTTAATGAATCAATTTTGGGGATAATACTTCTGCAGTTCCACTGTAAAACAGTGATCAGATCCGTGATTCCGTCTAATAAGTTAGCCATCGAAGTATACGATTGCTGTAAGGAGGGGCCATTGTTCAGTCAACTGTTTTAAAAATGCTCTTACTGTTGGTAGAATAGCAATCAGCAAGCTTTTCAGAGGATCGGTAATGTTGAATATCCAGTCCACAATGTCAGAAAATTTAAGGAATCTCGTTTTAGGTTGAGTTTCTGACTGTAAAATTGGAGCACTTGGGATTTTTGGTGCCCCGGGGAGTGCTGGGAACTCCTGGTTGTATCTCAATTTTCCAAAACCAGGAGGTATTATTTTCGGATTTGTACCAGCACTTCCAGTTGATGAATTATTTTTATTTTGTACCCTTGTTTGGGACAACCTAGGACCCTTACGAGGAAGTTCAGGTGAGTTTTGATTAAGTCTTTTCCTAGAGTTTCCAAGCAGAGCCAAAGAATGCCCCTCGCAAGGGTCGTTAGAGGCGTTATCGTCAGTTGGCAAGAGAGCGAATGGGTTTTCGGAGATAAGTGGAACAGAGCGTCTGGAGCGATCTTTGGCGGATCGCTTCAGTTTATCCGCGCGAAGTTTGTACGTTGGGCATGTCAAAACTGCATGCGGATTCTCCCCACAGTAAACACACTTCTCAGCGGGCCTACTGTAAGTATCATCCGCATGGCGTTCCCCACATTTACCGCACCGTTGCTTGTTGCTACAGTAGGTGGCCGTGTGACCTAGCTGCTTGCAATTGGAACAATTCATGACCCTCGGTACAAACAGGCGTACAGGTAGACGAGCTCCTCCCACTTCAACGTAGCTCGGAAGTGCAGATCCGGCGAAGGTTACGCGAAACGAGTCTGAAGGATAGTAGTTCCCATTTTCGATGGACTTTGAGTGCAATTGCTTGCACTCCAAAATCTTAACTGATTGAAGGTTAGGGTCCTTAAAGCGGCCAGCCCCATCATTCATCAGATCATCGACAGTTAGACCCGCATCACTTACCACACCGTCGATCTCCACATCACGAGAAGGGATGTAGACATGATACTCCAGCGTAAAGAGGCTATTGCTAACGATATCATTGGCCTGTTTCAAGTCAGTAAAGGCTACGCGCAGTTTATCTGACTGAACCTTTTTAATCTCGGTTACGGCCGAGTAACGTTTTGTCAGCTCCCGTGCAACAGTTATGCTGTTTAGCGGTTTATTTTTGGGCCGAAAGTATACCCAAGGACACCCAAGGACCAGCGAATCCATCCTGGTAAACCTTGACTCGGGGGGGCTGTGAGACATTGGGGGAAAGTGGATCGACCATAACATCATCTGTCTCCGAATCAGCTACACGTTCTTCTTCCCCATTCGGAGGGTGATCCTTCTGTTTGTTCCATTTTGTTGCGGGAGCAACACGCTCGACCGCACTATTTAATTTAAATCAAAATAAAAAATCAAAAACAATAATAAAAAAATCGATAAGAAAAGTAAAAACCTATTTTAATCCACCTAGCGGTGCAATTGTGCCTTTCTCAATCATGAATCACGAGAATGTGTGCGTTGTTTATATTCATTAAAAGCTTTTAAATGCATATATTACATTTTATTATTGTACATCACATGACAACTATATACCGGAAAATAAATCATTATTCGAGTTCTAAAATTTTGAAGAATAAAAAACAGCCAACGTAAAATTGAACTGAAAAAAGGCAAAGTCCCAAAAAGTCGATGTTTACAAAAAAAAAATTTTTCGAGATAACATAAAATCTCGACCTTTCATGCATTTTAAAGATGTTTGGCATCAAAAATACGAATTCGATTTCTGAAATTTCATGGGGTCCCCCTTTTGAAAAAAAAAAAGGTTCCGGCTTATATGGGAACTTCATATGTGACCGGACGATTTAGTCTATATTTCCGGCCCCATATAAGCGATCCCTACGAAATTTTATAAACATCTGTGGGGATATTATAGCTATCATTTGGGACTAAGTTTGTGAAAATCGGCCCAACCATTTCCGGGAAACTGATGTGAGTTCGTAAATTTTGAAAGATGGCCGCTTTTCCCGGGCACTTCCGGAACCGTCAATGGTGGTCAATGTAGTGAACGAAAGTTTGGTTGGCCGTCGGTGACCTAGAACAGCAAATTTAAGTTGTTTGAGAGACATTTTAGCGAAATTTTTACCTTTTTTTCTTTCATCGGAGTATCGGTTTGAATCACAATTTGCTATGTGATCGCACGCCACAACCTATAACTCCGGAACCGGAAGTCGGATCGGGATGAAATTAAATAGCCATTTACGGGGACGCAATACTTTTCATTTGAGGCCAAGTTTAGTCGAATCGGTCTAGCCATCTCCGAGAAACCGATGTGACTGTTATTCTGAATTTAGATACTTCCGCCGGGGCTTCCGGAACCGATGATGGTGGCCAATGTGGCCAAATAGACTTTGAATGGATGTTAGTGACTAATACTACAAATCGAAGCAGTTGTGGTCATATTTTCGAAAAAAATTCACCTTTATGCATTCATTGCAGAATTTATTAAAATCGACATTTTCTGCGTGTTCGTACTCATCACCCTGTAATTCCGGAACCGGAAGTCGGATCCATTAGAAATTCAATAGCAGCCTATGGGAACGTTGCACCTTTCATTTGAGACTAAGTTTGTCAAAATGCAATACTCAGCTGCATATGATGCAATACTCAGCTGCATATTTTGCCTTCCATTTGAGACTTGGTTTGAGAAAATCGGTTCAGTCATCACCGAAGAACCGATGTGACTTTATTTGTGGAATATGCCCGGAATTCCGGAATCGTCGATAGTTGACAATATATTCAAAGAATTTTTGATTGGCAATCAGTGATCTAGATCTGCGATTAGAAGTAATTTGGTGACCATTTCAATAGTTTTTAGCCTCTGAGGTATTACGATTGTACCGATTTATATGGGAAATTCCAGTGTATCCTTACTAACACCCCTGTAACTCCGGAAGCAAGAGTCAGAACAGAATGAAATTCAGCAGCAGTCAATGGTATTACTGTATCTTTCATTTGAAATCAAGTTTGTAAAAATCGGTAGAGAATTCGTTGGGGAATGGGTGTGATATTAGCTTAGGAACTTGGCGGGTTCCCCGGGGGCGTCATGAACTGTCATAGGTGGCCAATGTGGTCAAAGCTGCTTTGATTGATCATTAGTGATCCAGATCCGCAAACTAGAGTAATGGTACATCAATTTTAATATGTTTTACATCATTTGAACATCATGGTGGTACCAGTTTATATGGGAATTTGCTGTGTGACCGCACTCTTCAACGCGTAACTCCGGAACCGGAAGTCGGATCATCTAAAAATTCAATAACAGCTTATGGGAGCGTTATACCTTTCATATGAAACTAAGTTTGCGAAAATCGGTTCAGCCATCTCTGAGAAAATTGTGTGAGTTTAAATGACACACACACACATATACACACACACATACATACACACACAGACATTTGCCGATCTCGACGAACTGAATCGAATGGTGTATGACACTCGGCCCTCCGGGCCTCGGTTAAAAAGTCGATTTTTACAGTGATTGCATAGCCTTTCTTTATATGAGAAAGGCAGAAACGAAACACTTCACCAGTTGGTTCCTGACGAGCTGGTAGGTGAATTGATCCTTCGTTTGTTATAGAGATGAAATTTAATAGCCATTTACGGGGATAAAACACCTTTCATTTGAGACCAAGTTCGGTCGAATCTACGAGAAACCAATGAGACTGTAATTCTGAATTTGGATACTTCCGCCGGGGCTTCCGGAAACGACGATGGTGGGCAATATGACCAAAGAGACCTTTAATGGCTGTTAGTGACCTAGTACTACAAATCTAAGTAGATGTGGCACCATTTTGAAAAAGTTTTCACCTTTATACATTCATCACAGAATTTTTTAAAATCGACATTTTCTGCGTGATCGTACTCTTCACTCTGTAATTCCGGAACCGGAAGTCGAATCCATTATAAATTCAATAGCAGCCGATAGGAATGTTGTACCTTTCATTTGAGACTAAGTTTATGAAAATTGGTTCAACCATCTCTGAGAAAAGTGAGTGAGATTGTGGTCACATACACACTGAATCGACGGACTGAATCGAATGGTATATGTCACTCGGGTCTCCGGGTCTTCGTTTAAAAGACGGTTTTCAGAGCAGTTTTCTATTGAGAAAGGCAAAACGTAAATCGTACGAACAAGTTATAGCAAATAGTGGCACATTTTACACTTTTATAATGAGTGACTCATGTCCCTTCAGATTTGACCGCACTTACCGCTTGATGACGTCCCAGTTTGATATTTCCTTTGAGTGTTTTGAGAAAACGAAAAGCGTCAACGCAGGCCTGGATATGGTTAAAGAAACATAAACAAATTTTGGTATCCTCGCATCGTTTTCCGGAGCAGTTGGATATGTAAGGATATTTATTATTTTTAATCTAGTCCTGCAATTTAACTCTATTAATCGAATCGTATATTTAAAGCATTGTCATCAATACCCCCAGGGTTGAAAAATTGATTCGGTTCTGTGACTGTGAATCTAAAGAATATGGCGTGCGGCATCGAAGAATTTATTCCGTGCATTTTAGGTCGTCTTGTTTCAAACACCTATTAAATCTATCTAAAGGGTAAATGTTGCAAAATTACACAAACTAAAAATTAAAAATCTGACCGTTTCATTTTGTAGATGATGATCGAGTTACACTTTTTGTTGCCAACGAACGGAAAACAGCGACCAGCTGCTGCATTTGCTCCACCACCCGTTTTTTTTAAGAGATCAGAGATGTGTAATTTTACTCTGCAGTTTGTTGCTTTTAGCTAAATAGTTGAAGAAATTTTTCTTCTCAAAATATTTGGTAAGTAAATAAGAACAGTTTTGCATGTAATATAAGTTGTTATCGTGGGCGTGGAAAGGACATTTATTCACTATTACTTATACATACACTGATACACCGGAAGATAAACTAATGGCGTTTCCGTTTTTGACTCTACACTACACCAAAGTAGTCGGTGCTACACTCATTCAAACCTGAGTGTAATCAGTCTATCTCTTTTTTTGCACTACACCGGTGTAGTACCAAGAAAAAACGAAAGCGCCATAAGACTAATTTAATTTCTACCACTTTTTATAGATTATTTCTGCTGCCTCTGCACTCCTTGCTGTCGTTCGATTCCGTTCACGTGGCTTCGACGTGCTGCCTCGTGGATCGTCAACTCGTTGGTAGCGAGCCGCGTGGCTTGTTTCGATATTCCACCTGTTGCTATGGGCCTTGGTTGCGTTTAGCTGACCACGCATCTGCGTGGTGACTTCAGGTATGGTTAAGATAATCGGTCGTGGTATAACGTACACTGAAAAAAATCCAAACGTTAATTTTATTTGCTTCAAACCGCTTAAAATTCATATGAAGAAGAAATGCTATTGTTATCACGCGCACACATACCTTCTATGTGTCAACTGTATAAATTATGTATGCACACACATAAGTTATATGCGCATATTGTTATAGAATGGGGTTTTATGTGCCTAATAGTTATGAAATGTGAATGTAAGATTAATATTTCTTGTAAATACACACATTAGGTTAATGTGCTAGCAAATAGTGTCTATATGCCTACGTTAATTGTAAAAATCTATGTGTAAAATCAATAGGCATAACGTTTACTTTTTTTTGAGTGTATATATAATAACATTTTTTGCAGGAAACTATTCAGTCATGTCAAACTGCGGCTTCCAATAGTCCACCCGCGGTGAAACAACGTCATCTCGGTTATTGACTTCAGATACATCGAGCAATACGGAACGTTTGAACAAGACTGTCGCTTACCCGAGTTCCGAGCCACTACAATTCCATTTGACTTTAGTCATACCGGCTGGGATATAATATAGAATTCTGGCTGTCTAAGAGACAAGTATTTAAATTGTGAATTCATTTTTTTTTGTTGGTGATTAATTCATTTCAAATATATTTGTAGTTGGGACTGTGGCCACGTTTGCAATTATGGCGCCACTGACATATGAGCAGCGTATGGGGGATAGATCACTAGTGAATAATTGTTCTTAAACCTGAGGGGTTACCACCCACATTGATGGTGGTTTTAAGTGTTTTGCGGTAACCGGAAGCCGCCATCTTGGATTTCAAAATGGCGCCAATTTTCACTTTCTACTAGTTACCACCTTTCAAATGACCCTCATATTGATGGTGGTTTTCAGTGTTTTGTGGTAACCGGAAGCCGCCATCTTGGATTACAAAATGGCACCAATCATCGATTTTTATCTTCTACTAATTACTACCTTTCAAATGACACCCATATTGATGGTAATTTTTAGTGTTTTGTGGTAACCGGAAACCGCCATCTTAGATTTCAAAATGGCGCCAATCATCAATTTTTGCCTTCTACTAATTACTACCTTTCAAACGACACCCATATTGATGGTGGTTTTCGGTGTTTTGTGGTAACAGGAAGCCGCCATCTTGGATTTCAAAATGGCGCCAATCATCAATTTTCGCCTTCCAACAATTACTACCTTTCAAATGACCATCATATTGATGGTGGTTTTCAGTGTTTTGTGGTAACCGGAAGCCGCTATCTTGGATTTCAAAATGGCACCAATCATTGATTTTTATCTTCTACTAATTATTACCTTTCAAATGACCCTCATATTGATGGTGGTTTTCAGTGTTTTGTGGGAACCGGAAGCCGCCATCTTGGACTTCAAAATGGCACCAATCATAGATTTTTATCTTCTACTAATTACTACCTTTCAAATGACACCCATATTGATGGTAATTTTTAGTGTTTTGTGGTAACCGGAAACCGCCATCTTAGATTTCAAAATGGCGCCAATCATCAATTTTTGCCTTCTACTAATTACTACCTTTCAAACGACACCCATATTGATGGTGGTTTTCGGTGTTTTGTGGTAACAGGAAGCCGCCATCTTGGATTTAAAAATGGCGCCAATCATCAATTTTCGCCTTCCAACAATTACTACCTTTCAAATGACCATCATATTGATGGTGGTTTTCAGTGTTTTGTGGTAACCGGAAGCCGCTATCTTGGATTTCAAAATGGCACCAATCATTGATTTTTATCTTCTACTAATTATTACCTTTCAAATGACCCTCATATTGATGGTGGTTTTCAGTGTTTTGTGGGAACCGGAAGCCGCCATCTTGGACTTCAAAATGGCACCAATCATAGATTTTTATCTTCTACTAATTACTACCTTTCAAATGACATCCATATTGATGGTGATTTTTAGTGGTTTGTGGTAACCGGAAACCGCCATCTTGGGTTTCAAAATGGCGCCAATAAGCAATTTTCACTTTTTACTAATTACTACCTTTCAAACGACACCCATATTGATGGTGGTTTTCAGTGTTTTATGGTAACAGGAAGCCGCCATCTTGGACTTCAAAATGGCGCCAATAATCAATTTCCGCCTTCTAACAATTACTACTTTTCAAATGACCATCATATTGATGGTGGTTTTCAGTGTTTTGTGGTAACCGGAAGCCGCTATCTTGGATTTCAAAATGGCACCAATCATCGATTTTTATCTTCTACTAATTACTACCTTTCAAATGACCCTCATATTGATGGTGGTTTTCAGTGTTTTGTGGTAACCGGAAACCGCCATCTTGGATTTCAAAATTGCACCAATCATCGATTTTTATCTTCTACTAATTACTACCTTTCAAATGACATCCATATTGATGGTGATTTTTAGTAATTTGTGGTAACCGGAAACCGCCATCTTGGGTTTCAAAATGGAGCCAATCATCAATTTTCGCCTTCAACTAATTACTACCGTTTAAATGATAGCCATATTGATGGTGGTTTTAAGTGTTTTGTGGTAACGGGAAGCCGCTATCTTGGATTTCAAAATGGCGCCAATGATTAATTTTCACTTTCTGCTAATTACTATCTTTCAAATGACCCTCATATTGATGGTGGTTTCCAGTGTTTTGTGGTAACCGGAAGCCGCCATCTTGGATTTCAAAATGGCGCCAATCATCAATTTTCGCCTTCTATTAATTACTACCGTTTAAATGATAGCCATATTGATGGTGGTTTTCAGTGTTTTATGCTAACCGGAAGCCGCCATCTTGGATTTCAAAATGGCGCCAATCATCAATTTTCAGCTTCTACGAATGGCTACTTTTCAAATGATACCCATATTGATGGTTGTTCTTAGTGCGAATGCCAACGGGAATTTTTGGGTTATCCGAATGTTACAGAAATTTTGGGTTACCCGCTCGTTATAAATTTCGGGTTATGCGCTCAGTACTCAAACTTTGGGTTATCCGCTCAGTACTCAAATTTTAGGTTATCCGCTCAGTACTTAAATTTTGGATTATCCGCTCAGTACTCAAATTTTGGCTGTCAGATTTCTGCGCGTATCCTGTCGGGTTAGTTGAGCTAGGGCGAACTCGCACACTTAAAATCCATTACCTACCAGTAGGTAATTTTAATTTGCTGTCCTTATTTCACTGCCGGAAAACGAGGGAGAGGGAATGATTTTTTTACTCAAAATTATGGGATGAAGTTTAGTCGGCTTTGGGGAATATCTCATTATTTTTGGGTAAATTTGGACTCCCTCTCTTTCGTTTTTCGTTGGAGGAAGTGGGATGCACAGATTTAAAATTACATACTGCTAGGTAATGCAAGTTTTCTGTGCGGTTTCGCTCGCGTTTTCTGGCAAATTTTGACACAAACCGAGCAAAACCCTGGCATAACTCGGACATAAACTGTGCAAAGATCCTGGAAATCCTTACGTGGTAGAATTTAGCGCGAATCGAGCCAAACATCTTACAAAGATGTGGCGAGAAACGTGCAGAGATCTTGGCTGTACATTTCTGGCTGGATTCTGGATAAAAGTGAGCAGCATCGATTGGTTTAACCGCTTCTGCCAGAAACGGTTGTTGCATTTAAGCGAATTCGTTGCCAGAATTCTCGCACAAATCGCGCAAAATGCTTGCAGAAACTCTGCCAGCATCAATTTCGCTTTGCTCAACTTTTGCTAATTTTCTGCTTGCTTTGCTAGAATTTTCCGAAATCAGTACATACATTCATCTGACAAGATTATAAGTGATGCCAAAGAAATGCAGTTAATGCAGGATTTCATCACGGATCAGCTGAACATCAAGGATCTGTTCGCCAACTTTGAGTAGGTTATAGAGACAAGTTGAGGAAAGAATAATAATTTCACGCTAACGTAGGGCGTAAATGTGTTCCGAGGTTTCATGAATGAATTTAATTAATTGTTGAACTCACGCGAAACCAAGAAGCCGAAGAGTTTACTTCGTGTCGTTGCCGCGTTTGGACGTCTGATGGGCCTGCTGCCCTTATATTTTATCGTCGCATATTGTAGATAAAATAAAAGAGAATGTGAATTATCCCTACGTGGGTTTTTTTAATTCCTTTCGTTTATTTGATAGGCACAAATGCGTTAGCTTGGCGATTCGAAATTCTTTTGTTTTTACATTTTGAATATCTTAAAACTAGGAGGTTACACTGTTGAAATATTTTTTTTTATAAAAGAAAAATTTTACAGCTATCTTAAGACTAGAAAAAAGATTCTATATACAAGAGAGGGGGCGAAAGATTTTTTTTTATGAAAAGTTTTAAAACAAGGAATTCAATAGTAATAGTTTTTTAGGAAATATTTACAGTTATCTTAAAACTAATAATATAGTTTGGTACACAAAAGGGGGAACAAATATTTATGAAAAATTTCACAGGTGTTTTAAAACTCGGGATACAATCCTATTTACAAGATGGAATACGGAATACAAATTTAATTTTTTATCGGAGACTTATGCTTGGTCATTTCCTAAATCGGTGTAGAAGTAGTTGTATCAAGGACAGGGGAGAGAAGGCGTAGATGGTGACCGGCAGAGAAGAGTAAAACTTGCAACTTTCGGGCAAACGGGAGATCAGCGAAACAAATTAGCGCCTCAATCTAGTAGGTCGGATTGACGGATGGTATTCTTCGGACCCGCGGTGAATCCTTCAAAAGTCATCGGACCTCGAGTCGCTCTCGCTTCAGTTTCCGTAGTGGTAAGGGCGACGGCGGTTACATAGTGGCAGTCTGGAGCTGATCGGTTCCACAAGGCAGGAGGAAACTTCTAAAAGAAAATAAAAAGAGAGGGGCTAAATTGGGATGTTTATCGTTTTTATGAAAGTATAAATAAGGGACATATAGGGGAAATCACGATTTGCCAGCATATCTCGGACTGGGACATTGGGTGGTCTACCTCGGGCCCAAAGGGAATCCTTTAACTGAGACCTGGCGTCCAAATACCCGGCGCACACCCAGACAACGTGCTCGATGTCGTGATAGCCCTCGTCACAAGCACACAGACTACTCTCCGCAAGCCCAATACGCCGCAAATGCGCATCTATGGTGTAGTGGTTGGACATAAGTCGGGACATTACACGAATAAAACCCCGACCCACATCCATCCCCCTGAACCAAGGCTTCGTTGATACCTTTGGGATGTAGCCATCGTCCATGTTCCCCAATACTCCACGAGGTTTGCCAACTGTTGAGCATCCTGTGACGACACACATTAAAACATTCGTCGAAGCAGATTGGTCTTTCGTATATGTCACCATCTAATGCGCCCACCTTTGCTAAGGTGTCGGCCTTTTCATCGCCCGGGATAGAGCAATGATAGCTGTTCCACTTATCTCCGAAAACCCATTCGCTCTCTTGCCAACTGAAGATAACGCCTCTAACGACCCTTGCGAGGGGCATTCTTTGGCTCTGCTTGGAAACTCTAGGAAAAGACCTAATCAAAACTCACCTGAACTTCCACGTAAGGGTCCTAGGTTGTTCCAAACAAGGGTACAAAATAAAAATAATTCATCAACTGGAAGTGCTGGTACAAATCCGAAGATAATACCTCCTGGTTTTGGGATATTGAGTTACAACCAGGAGTTCCCAGCACTCCCCGGGGCACCAAAAAATCCCAAGTGCTCCAATTTTACAGTCAGAAACTCAACCTAAAACGGGATTCCTTAAATTTTCTGACATTGTGGACTGGATATTCACAGCCTTCAACATTACCGATCCTCTGAAAAGCTTGCTGGTTGCTATTCTACCAACAGTAAGAACATTTTTAAAACAGTTGACTGAACAATGGCCCCTCCTTACAGCGATCGTATCCTTCGATGGCTAACTTATTAGACGGAATCAAGGATCTGATCACTGTTTTACAGTGGAACTGCAGAAGTATTATCCCCAAAATTGATTCATTAAAACACTTGCTAAATTACAATCATTGTGATGCATTTTCCCTATGTGAAACATGGCTAACTACTGGTCTGAAAAACAAATGTAATATAAACCTAAACAACCACGATTTTAACATTATCTGCTTGGATCGAGAAGACTCATATGGAGGGATACTTTTTGGGATCAAAAAGTGCTACTCCTTCAATCGAATCAACCTCCCTTCGACGCCAGGCATTGAAGTTGTCGCTTGTCAAACAACAATCAAAGCAAAGACCTTTGCATTGCTTCTATTTACATTCCTCCTAGGGCCATGATGGGATATCGAAGATTCTCCAACGTGATTGAACACCTTCCCTCGCCCCGCCTGCTTCTTGGAGACTAACTCTCACGGTACGGGGTGGGGCTGTCTGTACGACGATAATCGATCTTCGACAATTCAAGATCTTTGTGACAACTTCAATATGACAATTCTGAACACAGGGGAAATGACACGGATTCTTAGACCACCTGCGCAAGCAAGTGCACTGGACATATCTTTATGCTCGACATCACTACGGTTAGATTGACAGTGGAAGGTAATATCTGATCCCCACAGTAGTGACCACCAACACATTGTAATTGCAATCACCACTCGTTCAAGACCATCGGCACCAATCAATGTTCCCTACGCTGCTGAGATATCCAAAACCATCGATTCAACACAGGTACTGCCCCCGGAGGAAGAATATAAGTTTTTGTCCAACTCGATTCTCGATACCGCGATTCAAACTCAGACGAAACGAGTACCCGACGTGAACACCCAAAAACGTTCTCCTAACCCGTGGTGGGACAAAGAGTGCTCAGACGTGTACGCGGAGAAAGCTGCCGCGTATAAAACCTTCCGGAACGACGGGTTAGTTGCTAGTTATCGAGTGTACGCGATATTAGAAAAGCGAATGAAAAATTTAATGAAAGCTAAGAAACGCAGTTACTGGCACCGGTTTGTCGACGGGTTAACAAGAGAAACATCGATGAGCACTCTTTGGGGCACGGCCCGACGCATGCGAAACCGAAACAGTAATAACGAGAGCGTGGAATATTCAAACCGTTGGATATTCGATTTCGCCAAGAAGGTTTGTCCGGATTCCGCCCCGCACAGAAAATCTACCGCGCCGCGTCGCCTTACAATACCGCGAACGAAACACCGTTTACGATGGTGAAGTTCTCGCTTGCTCTCTGATCATGTAACAATAAAGCCCCGGGGCCAGATAGAATCAAATTCAACTTGTTGAAGAATCTGCCAGACTCTGCCAAAAGACGCTTGTTGAATTTATTTAATAGATTTCTTGAGGGTAACATTGTTCCACATGACTGGAGACAGGTGAGGGTCATCGCCATCCAAAAACCAGGGAAACCAGCCTCCGACCACAACTCGTATCGTCCAATTGCAATGCTGTCCTGTATCCGGAAGTTATTCGAGAAAATGATCTTGTTTCGCCTCGATAATTGGGTCGAAACAAATGGCTTACTGTCAGATACACAATTTGGCTTCCGCAAAGGCAAAGGGACGAACGATTACCTTGCGTTGCTCTCAACAGAAATTCAAATGACAAATGCTAACAAAGAGCAGATGGCATCAGTATTCTTGGATATTAAAGGGGCTTTCGATTCAGTTTCTATCAACATTCTTTATGAGAAGTTGCACCAGCATGGTCTTTCACCAATTTTAAATAACTTTTTGTTAAACCTGTTGTCTGAAAACAAATGCATTTCTCGCATGGCGATTTGTCGACATCACGATTTAGCTACATGGGCCTTCCCCAGGGCTCATGTCTAAGCCCTCTCCTCTACAATTTTTACGTGAATGACATTGACTTAGCCTTAGCGTGCAGGAATTGATGTTTTGTCAATTCCTGCACGCTAAGGCAGCTTGCAGATGGCGGTGTGGTCTCTATTACAGGTCCTAAAGCCGACGACTTGCAAGGACCACTGCAAGATACCTTGGATAATTTATCTGCTTGGGCTCTCCAGCTGGGTATCGACTTCTCCACGGAGAAAACTGAGCTAGTCGTATTTTCTAGAAAGCGTGAACCAGCGCAACTACAGCTTCAATTAATGGATCAAACTATTGCTCAGGCTTCAACATTCAAATATCTCGGTGTATGGTTCGACTCTAAAGGTACCTGGGGATGTCACATTAGGTATCTGAAACAGAAGTGCGAACAAAGGATCAAATTTTTCCGTACAATAACTGGAACATGGTGGGGTGCCCATCCAGGAGACCTAATCAGGCTGTACCAAACAACGATATTATCAGTGTTGGAGTACGGATGTTTCTGCTTTCGCTCCGCTGCGAACATACACTTCATCAAACTGGAGCGAATCCAGTATCGTTGCTTGCGTATTGTCTTGGGTTGCATGCACTCGACCCATACGATGAGTCTCGAAGTGCTGGCGGGCATTCTTCCGCTGAAAAATCGATTCTGGGACCTCTCATATCGATTGCTCATTCGATGCGATATTCTGAACCCATTGGTGATTGCAAATTGCGAAAGGCTTGTCGAGCTTAATTCTCTGACATGGCACAGAACATCAATTCATCTACGTATAACGTCAACCGTTCTCATCTCATGACTCAACTGTATTTTTCGATACATCCATGAAGGAAGAGATTTGTGGAATTCCGGATCATATTCGCCCACAAGTGGTCCCAAATATTGTTTATAACAAATACCATCAAGTCGACTGCGCCAAAATGACGGATCAATTCTCGACGGGTCCACAGGCTTCGGTATCTTCAACGAAAATCATGCTGCCTCATTCAAACTCAATGATCCTGCTTCAATTTACGTCGCAGAATTAGCTGCCATTCAGTATACTCTCGGGATCATTGACACCCTGCCCTCAGACCATTACTTCATCGTTTCGGATAGTCTCAGCTCCATTGAGGCCATCCGTGCGGCGAAGCCTGGAAAGCACTCACCGTATTTCCTGGGGAAAATACGGGAATATCTGAGTACTTTATTTGAAAAATCTTACCAGATTACCTTGGTTTGGCCCCGTCACATTGTTCTATTGCGGGCAATGAGAAGGCGGACTCTTTAGCCAAGGTGGGCGCATTAGATGGCGACACTTACGAAAGACCAATTTGCTTCAATGAATTTTTCAGCATCTCTCGTCAGAGGACGCTCGATAGTTGGCAAACCTCATGGAGCAATGGGCATCTGAGACGGTGGCTACATTCCATTATCCCGAAGGTATCAACGAATGCTTGGTTTAAGGGGTTGGATGTGAACCGGGGGCGACATTATGGAACCATTTCGAATCGACTTTTTCATACAAGCTTGCATAAAATAAACCATTCGTTTCGAGATGCGCAATGCCACCCCGGGACTTTATTCGTACGATATCAAGGATCATGTCCAACCATTACTCGTTTGACGCGCGTCGTATAGGGCTTGCTGAAAGTAATCATTGTGTTTGTGAGAACGGCTATCACGACATCGAGCATGTTGTTTGGCTGTGCGCAGAGTACTGTGTTGCCAGGTCCCAACTAATAGATTCCCTTCGGGCCTGAGGTAGATCACCCTATGTGCCAGTCCGGGACGTCCTGGCAAGCCGTGAGCACCCCTATATTTTTCTTATCTATATCTTTTTTTTTTTTTTTTGTTTTGTTTTTTTTTTTTTTTTTTAATTGCCCACCACACTCCCCCACACCAAAGAACTCATACAAGAGCCCCCTGGTAGTGGACGCAACTTGTCTCAGCCCATGAACAATGGCAACAAAAACAAACAAAACAAATAAAACAAACTGAGCTGAGACAGACATTTATTGATGTGCAATTAGTTTAAGATAATTAACTAAGGTGGCATCCCAGTGGAAATAGATTTCCTGTTAAGGGATCCACATTATAAATTAAATTAAAGTTAAATACTGCTGACGGATGTTTACATTAAATTACAAAACAATATCATTAATTAAATATTTCGTTAAGCCTATGTTTAAAGTACTGTTTCAATCTAGCCTTGAAGATGGTACGATTGTCGATTCTCTGCATGTCAAGTGGAAGTGCATTAAATTTGGTAGGGCCAATAAAAAGAATGCGCTTTTGGCCAAGGTTTGTGGCTGCTCGAATGCGTTGCAAGTTACTATTTCGACGTGTTGAACGAGAATGTGTTAAAGTTGTAAAATGTATATTATGCTGCGCGATGGAGTTATGTAGATTGTCGTGTATGAATAATAATGTTTGTACGTCACATAAGTGGGCTATGGGTAAAATATTGTGGGCACTTTCAGAGTATAACAACAAAGTCGAATATAAAAGTGGTTTATTAAATATAATTTTCAGGGATCTGTTTTGTAGTGTTTGTAGCTTTTTAAGGTGAGAGCTCGCTGCTCGCCCCCATACCGATACTAAGTAGTTAAGTTGTGAATGAATGTATGCAAAGTAGTAGTTCAATAGAGCTCGCTGGGGAACAAACGCTTTAACTCTCCACAAAATACCACAGGAGGATGCCACACGCTTTTCGATAAATTTTATATGGTGTGTCCAGGATAACGTAGGATCTAAGTGTATACCCAAATATTTGAAACAGTCCACATTTTCAATTGTACAATCTCTAAGTTTGGGATGATGATGTGTTGGTAAAGTTTTCCGTATGGATCGGAAGATCATGTACTTAGTTTTGGAAAGGTTTAGTGATAATAAATTTGCTTTGAAATATTGGTCGAGAACACTTAGATCGTTATCGATCGAGTTAATAATAGTATTGACATCATTGTTGGGATAAAACAGAGCTGTGTCATCAGCAAACAGTCTAGGAGTTCCAGTAAGCCTCAAGTTACCTAGGTCATTAATATACAACAGAAATAACAAAGGTCCTATATTACTACCTTGAGGGACACCGATTCCAATGGGAGCAAGGCTACTACGTTCACCATCCACAGATACAAATTGCTTTCTATTCGTCAGGTAACTATGAATAACAGAATGAGCAATGCCCCTGATACCGTAACATTCAAGCTTGGCCAGCAGTATTGTGTGGTCCAAAGTGTCAAATGCTTTTTTAAGGTCTAGGAATAGAGCACCAACAATGTTTTTACGATCCACTTCGCTCATTATTAGATCTACTAATTCAATTATAGCGGTTTGGGTGCTAGAGCCTTGTCTAAACCCATATTGAAATCTATAGAGGACGCTGTGTTTGTTCAAAAATTCTAATAATCTAGCAACAAATAGTTTTTCGAGGATTTTGTTGAAAACGGACAGTGTAGATATAGGACGATAATTATTACAATCACAACAGTTACCTGATTTAAAAACAGGGATGACTTTAGCCACTTTGAGACAGTCAGGGTAATAACCAGATTGAACAATTATGTTGAAACATTGAGAAAGGATTCTAGAAAAAGCGCAAGAATTTCCTTTTAACATATTGACAGGAATGTTATCAGGGCCACTACTCTTCTTATTATCTAGGCTATGTATCAGCATAATTACTTCGTTTGTTGATGAAGGACGTAAAAATATTGACTCACGGACGCGACGAACATTACTTAAAGGACAAATGTTTGAGGTGGTGGGGATATCATTTGACAGTTTTTGCCCTATACTAGAGAAGAAGACATTAAAAGACTCACAGACTTCTGCATTATTGTTGGTTTTTTTACCATCGACAATTAGATTTATCTGGTCGCTTTTCTTTGCTAAACCAAAAGTGCTTTTTAGGTTTTTCCATAGTTTTGAATGTGGTGTGTTAGTAAGAAGGTTCTCATAGAAAGATTTTTTTACCCGTCGTTTTGTGGCATCTACCTTTTTGGAGACATGCAATAGCATTTGCTTTAGATGTTGATCGGCGGGATTACTTTTGAGACGTTGAAGGTAATTACTCTTTATTTTTACTAGAGTCCATAAATCCAAAGTCATCCAGGGACAGTGAGTGCCTTTCACTTTAACTGTTTTAGTTATTGTTTTCGTATGACGTTGAAGTAATGAGTTGTATGTGGATGCGATAGATTGAATAGTAGATTCCGGGTCGACAATGACATCAATACTATTAATGAAGCTGGAAAACTCGTGGTTAAGTTGGCGATGGTTTACAATTTTTTTGGTAAGCAACATTGGTTCCCTATCAGCTGTAATTTTGAAAGTTGTTAAGATCTGAGAGTGGTCACTCAGATTGTTAAATATTGTGTCATTGCGCACTCGATTTACATCGTCCAGTTTGCATAGCACATGATCAAGTATGTTTTCGCTAATTGGTCTGGTAGGAAAAACATTTGTACAAATAAAGTCATAGGATTCCAACAGTATTTTATATCTCCTAACAATATTGTTATTAGCAAGATTAATTGGGACATTTACATCACCTACAATAGCACACGAGTGCTTCGATTGGACTGAACACATCAAATTTTCTAAATAGGCTGAGAAATCATTGAAATCAAAGCTAGGAGGACGGTAAATTCCATGAACATCATAAAACTGTCCTTTGATAAACATTTACATTTATTTATTTATTTATTTCGTCAATCGATGTAGACTGGTATAGTTACAGTAATGTTTACATTTTTCTTATTTACTAAAATATATATATACGTAATTTTATTATAAATAAAACAATTTCAGCTTTTACAGAATCATTTTCTTATGCGTTAGAATTTCTTTTATGTATAAAATATTGTGTGAGTTTTAGTTTGGACATTGTAAAATCAATTGATTCGCAATAGCGGTTATAAACAGCCATCATTCGATTTATAGGGCCATATTTTGCATAATTTGTGCGATATGGAGTTATTGAGAATATGCTTCGGTTTCGTAGCTGTCGAGAAGGTGCATAAAAGTTCAATTTGGATAAAATTTCGGCTGAATCAATACGATGCGAGACGATATTATTAATGAACGAAAGCATTGCAAATTCACGACGTTCCTTCAATGTTTGTATATTGATAAGCATGCAGCGTGCTTCATAAGATGGCAAAGGAAATGCTATCCAACCTAGTTTACGAAGGGCAAATAATATGAATTGTTTTTGTACAGATTCTATTCTTTCTTCATGTGTGCTTGAAAAAGGGCACCAAACGATGCTGCAATATTCCAATATCGACCTAACATAAGCAATATATAATGTTTTGATTGTATACGGATCTACAAAATGATAACTAAAGCGTTTTATAAAACTGAGCATGTTGTTAGCTTTGTGAATAATTGTGTTATAATGATCAATAAAATTTAACTTGGAATCTAATATAACGCCTAAATCCCTAATTCTTTCACATTTTGCTACAGTCTGTCTTCCTAAGGTAATCACAACATTCGATGTTTGTCGTTTTCGACTAAAAGTGATTGAATTGCATTTTTTCACGTTTAGCTGTAGGAGGCTTTTTTGACACCACGTGTGGAAAACTAGAATTTCGTTTTGGAATGTATCAATATCCTCGGCATTTCTTATCTCCAAGTAAAGTTTCATGTCATCGGCATAGATTAGTACTTTCAGTTTTTTGAGAAGGAAGGAAATATCGTTCACATATAAAATAAACAATAGAGGTCCTAAATGAGAGCCTTGTGGAACTCCTGAGGTGACTTCAATTGGATTAGATTGCTTTCCTTTGAATTTGATTATTTGCTGGCGGTTGGATAGATATGATTCTAACCACGTACGCAGCTCAGGCTCAATTCCCATCTTTTTTAATTTATAAAGTAACATTGGGATGTCGATTCGATCAAATGCTTTACTAAAGTCTGTGTAAAGTGCTTCCACGTAGTTTCCATTGTCCATTGCAATCAGTGAATAGTTAATAAATTCTAGTAAATTTGTTGAGGTCGACAGTTCGATGTGAATGTGATGAAATCCTTCTGCGGTATAGTTTTTTACAATTCTATGTTTGATAGTCTGATTGACATACACAGCTAAACCTCCGCTAGAGTGTTGCCTGCACGCGAAAAATGCTTTGAAATGTGGTATTTCATAGAGAGCACAATTGTCGTCTTTTAACCATGTCTCACCAATCACTATAACATCTATGGAAGTTTTACAACTGTCAAGGGTTTGCAAAATTTCATCAAATTTAGAGAGATTGTTTATACCTCTTACGTTCCACTGCAAAATTTTTAGTGTCTGGTTATCATTGTTAATATAATTGTCATTAAAATCGTAAATATGGTCGAAAGAAAATTTTTTGATTGTATTAGCCATTGGATATGCATGAATTCAAGTTTTATGCTGGATTGTTAACTACAATTCTTAATTTCGTTTTCGCTTAGGGGCAGATTGTTGTGGTGAAGAAGAGGCAGATTTTGCACTTTTGTAATTATTTATGATTCGATCAAGGTCATGTTTGCTACCAATTCTTTCAATCTTAGAATGTTCATCCTTTTTTACTAAAATCATTCCTCCACGACCAGGCCATACAAATTTAATGTTAAGAAGTTTTTGGGATTCACGCATTTCTTTTAACAATTCTAATGACAAGGCTGACAGTTCTTCGCGGATCGCGACTTTCATTGCATTTCCGTTTACATTTAGTGCTTCATCAATCGTCGTAGTTAACAATGGGCCAAATTGTTGCTTTTTGTCAAGCAACAATTCTTTCAAATCTGTGTTTTTGAAAACAACTCTAATCGGAATTATAGCATTATTATTTTTATTGTTAGAGTACAATCTGGTCGACGAAACAAGGGAATCAGAGGACAAATTAACACCGGTACATTTAAACGTTTTCAGCACGAGATCAGTTACATTTTCGTTAGGCAGTGAGGGTAAACCAAGTATCATTAGATTATTTTCTATTGTTTTCTTATTTTCTTTATCAAAATTCATTTCAAGTTTATTGACAGTGGTAGAAAGCGACAACTGAGAAGATTTTAAAGCGTTAAGTTCATGTGTTAAACGTTCATTCTCAGATTTCAAATCTTTGAACTCCGACACGATAGTATCGAACTTCTCAGACAGAAAATTCTGAGACGACTCTATAGCATTAGTTAGCATTTTGACCTCCTCCGTCACTAGCTGCATTTGAGCAGACACAACACTGGCCACAGTCGCATTTAGTTTGCTGCTAATTGATGATATAAAAGATTTTTCATTATTTTGCATGTCAATTATGCGTTTATAGATATCTGTACATTTTACCGAGCAAAAGTAAGCTTTTTGTTTGATTCGTTTCGCCGCCACACCCATAATGCCTCGGCATTTCAAGTGAACAGCAGCAAAACAATACAAACATATCAAAAGCTCATTTTGGTCGGATTCTAGTTGCTGACAAACTCCACAAGTCATTTTACTTTCCCAATCCATACCGATCGTGAACGCTAGACACAGGCACTTTTAAAACACAGATCAACAATTTACGAAATAAAACAAAGCAAAAATAAATAAATAAATAGAGAGCACATCAGTGAGGTTAAAAAAACCCAAATGGGAAAAAAAACCTTGAATGAAACCATTAACCAGAGTATGCAGTAGGAACGCAAACAATTCACCAGAGCTCGGTGTTCAGCACAGTCCACTGATGATATAGAATATATGGAGCACAACACTTACCCTTAAACAGTCCTGTAGGGTGCCGGGTGTCCGACTGTAAACTAAACAACTAAAGTGGCCCCCAGAATCTACCGATTAAGAGGCTAATGCGGCAAACGGTACACAGCAATCGGTCTATCAATCAATTAAATCTGCCTCTGCACAGCCACAACACTTATAAAGAAGTTCACACCATGCCACACTTACTGTTTGTGGACAGCTTGCGCCCAGCGAGAATCCCCTTTACACAGACACAAGTGCCGCTGCCGAAAAGAGACAGAACCACTATCCACCGGCGATGCACCGTTCTGAGGTTCAACCACAGCCACTCAAAAGAGCTCAAACTATCACTCTTACTGTATGTAGACAGCTTGCGCGTAGCGAGCACCTTCAGCACACGTAGTGTACTATGAGCGCCGTTGCCGAAAAACGATACACAACGCCTGGCAGTGTATTGAAAGATGTACTAGATCACTTTTCCCGATATTGCGCACACCAATCGAACGCTCGACCCACGGGGCAACGATTGCAGTGTCGCATACAGGGGAACGAGCAACACCACAGCTGACCGATATACAGACAAGCGGACACTACCACAACAACTATAGCACAAGATGGACTAACGAATAATAATTTGGGCAAAGAAACCCTAAATTATTTTCGGTCAAAACTATCGATCCTCCGGCACTTATTCACGAACCTCCAATCTACACTGGTTACAGGTACACTAAATCACAAATTACAAGAAAAATATCTTTAAGGAAGTAAAAATACAACACTTTAATTGGCAAAGAAAAGCAGCTCTTAGAAAAGAGCAACGATCGCCGTCAACAGAGTTGCCAGGTTTTTGAAAACTATTGATGTCCAAGTTTAATACATTTTCCCCTCTCTCATTCACAGTAGAATCTCACCAACCTATCCCTGTATCTACAATATGGCATTGCTGGCAATAATACGATAACCATAATTTGTTCAGCAAAACTATTCGAGAATGAGTTGCAGGGCATTCATTAATCTTTGTAAAAAAAATATACACTGCAAAAAAAATTGTGCCGATTTTCAAAAAATTTATAATTTATATTAAAAATTGGAATTAAAAAAACCCATTTTTTTATTTTTTGCCAGCGAAAACCTAAATAAAAAAGAAATATTTTAAGTCTAATTTTACGATGGAGAAGTTATCAATAAAAAAGTTTTTCTAACAACAAATTTGTACATGTTTTTCAATTATATACTATGTTACAGACAAAAATATATTTTTTTATAGAATGTGATTCTCAATGTCATTTCGAATCAAAATGCTCTTCACAAAAACCTTCGAAAATGTAGTCGCTTTCAAGATATTTTAAATTTTGTTTAGACAAAGAGTAATAAGTCGTTAAATTACGCCCTTTTCATAAGTTATTCGCGTTTCTCCATCAACAATCGTACGATTTTCATAATGGTCATGATAAGTTCTACAACTTACCTTTTGACACCAAGATGATAAGAGGATAATCTTGCAAGTTATAGGTCCGATTTATAAAATCACTATCGGTCATTTTTTATACTAAAATTTATTTCTTCCTATTATATACAATTCCTATCTTCTATATACACCTTAACACTTTGTTCGTTTATATATGCTAAAATACTTGGTGTTTCGTCATTCGAAAACAGTTTCGCGGCAATTTTATTTTCTGAAATAGGAACAAAAGAGTGATATTTCTGTGTACCTGGAATCATTTTTGCCTTCTGATACAGGCTACTCCATTCAGCTGCTCCCTGTTCGTATTCTTCTTGTGATACATAACAAAACGAAATTTTTGTTAATTGTTCATTACTTTGCTGGTTAGCCCATTTATATAACTCTTCTGCACTTGTGATTGGATGTTCGTGTGCTATTGCTAAACTCGCATTTCTTGCCATTCGTTTCAATGTCCCGCCAATTGCGTCACAGGGTCCTTTTCCATGAGAAGTTGCAAAAAAGTGCCACTCAGCATCAATGTTATAATAAGTTTTATATTTACAAAGACTAGCAAAAAAAATTCTATTTTTGTATTGAGAAGCAGCTCCATCAGACATAAATATAGCCTTCTTTAATTGCATTTTTGGTTTTAGAAAAGTTAGTAACTTTGAAATGAATACCTGCACCGCGATTGTATCATGTTTTAGAACTTCGGATATTATTACAAAACTTAAATTTTTTATTATTCCAGAGTCCATATAATAAATAACAAACGGATGAATTGTAGCTTGATCATTGTTCCAATAACTACTCTGAGAAGCATCCTGCAAAACAAATGAATAATTCTCAGAAAAATCACAAATTACTAAAACTTCGCCTATTTTTAAAGACGATTTTGATTCATTTGAAAAAATAGACTGTTGATTTTTTATATAATCATGAGTTATCAATTTTTCCAACTTCTCACCAAAATATGTTACAAACTCATCAACTGGTTTGACGAGTGTTTCTAGATTACATCTATCGGTAGCAACCCATTGTTCGAAAGTTATTTCTCCAACACAACGTTCCTCCAATTCTTCCGAAAAATTGTGTTCAAACATTGAAAGATTTGGACAGTGGTCACATTCACGAAGATAACAATCTTTTGATCTTGACGATGCACTACACAACATTTTTTCGAAATACAACTTGTAATCTTTTTCGAAAGAATATTTTTGTAGACTGTGGAGCATCAAAATAATATTCTCGTGAATCGTACAAACACAAATCTTATGAGAACCTGAACTTCCTAATAGCTTGCAATTCTTGGGTCTCAATGATGCAAATGAACTAAATCCAATAGTAAATTCACTAATTTCCTTAAACCTATTAAAAGCCTCTTTCAATGAACAAATTAACAGACGTTTTTGTACATGTTGACGCTTACCATCCTTTTTCACAGAAACATAGTCGTTTAGCCCAGGCATGGCTCTGCTAATCTGGTCGCTATCATAGAACTCCAACACCGTGTTTTTTGTTTGTGAATCCAAAGTATGAACCATCTTTTCGTTGTTGTTGTTCTTGTGATGTTTTCCTTCTGCTAACAACCTAGCTTGCGATACAATGTGTTTGTTTGCATGAAATTCATCCATTATCTTTTGATTTCACCAAGATTTTGGTAAAATAGACAATAACCTCACTTGATCGTTTCTTGAACATCTTGAATCTGCAAATCTCTCTTTCAGTTGAGAAATTATATCATCAAGGTCAGCAGCTTTCGTTTTTAATAACTCAAGCTCATCATTTTCTACATTAAACCCGAATAAATGTTTTCGTATTCCATGTGAAATATTCGAATATTTACTATTGGAATAATTGAGTTGTTGAAGCTTGTTTATTGCTATTGGTGAAACGTTGATTCCCAGGACTCCTTTATTGAATATTTCAATGTTATGTATTCTGGAATAATCCTGCACATCGCTTTTCTGAGTAGATGCTGAGAAGATTGATGTAACCGATGGTATGTCTACTGGATCATATCCTGAAGGTGATGATTGTGGTTCTGTAGTGTAGATGCTCGGTAACTGCAGATAGTTTATATTGTCAGAATTGCATGCCTGCAACCTGCAAGTATCACATATAAAAACAGACTCATCCAATTGAATTTTACACTATGTGGATTTTAAAATTTCAATAATTTTTTGCGTTACTTTGCGAAGCTTCGATGAACACCGTTTACTAGGAAATGGCTTACAACACCTTACTTTATTGATATCCATAATAATTTGCTCTTGTTGACACCAAAACACCGTACTGACTAAGTCTCTTTAATGTGTTAACCTATTTCAATGCAGAATATAGGTAAGTTTTAATACATGGTTCATACAGGTATCAACTATTTTGCTTCAGAAAACATTGGCAGGTAAAATCTATGTCCTCCTATGGTTTCTCCAGAATAAAGAGTAAGTCTCAAATGTGCGACTTAAATAACGTACAAATTGAACTATTATCCGAATATTATCAGCTTGGCGCTGAAAACAACATTTTTAGAGAATTCAATTTCTATGTAGTCAAATAATTTTTTTATTATTTTCCTGTAGTTTTTTAATGATTCGTTATACCGTCATGGTGTAAAGAGGAAAGTTGTAGAATGTATTATGACTATTATGAAAACCGTACGATTGTTGATGGAGAAACACGAATTACTTATGAAAAGGGCGTAATTTAACGAAAATATTACTTTTTATCGAAACAAACTTTAAAATATCTTGAAAACGACTACATTTTCGAAGATTTCTGTAAAGAGCATTTTCATTTGAAATGACATTTAGAATCACAATCGATAAAAAAAATATATTTTTGTCTGTAAAATAGTACAGAATTGAAAAACATGTACAAAGCTATTGTTAGAAAAACTTTTTTATTGATAACTTCTCCAACATGAAATTAGACTTAGAATGTTTCTTTTTTATTTAGGTTTTCGCTGGCAAAAAATAAAAATTAAAAAAATGTTTTTTTTTAATTTCAATTTTTAATATAAATTATAAATTTTTTGAAAATCGGTGCATTTTTTTCAGTGTACATTTTTTTTAAAAAGATTAATGAATGCCCTGCAACGCATTCTCGAATAGTTTTGCTGTACAAATTATGATTCTTGAACAATATTTTTTAGAAAGTAGTGCACGCAAAAACACATACGCTCTTTTAAAAAGTTGCCCTTGAGACAAAATGATTTGATTATCTCTTGAATATACTTAATTTTCCACATAGGCGCAACGTAAAAAGTTTCATCAAAATCGAAGATGGTCGGTCACGATTTTTTACAAAATTGGACGGCTCTTCGTGGAATTCCTCATATAAGTTTTGTACCTTTCCCAATTCGCTTTGTGAAAATTGAACACTGAGCTAATGGGATTGGAAACAGCTTCTTGAGAAAGTGAAAAGGTTACTGGAAGACGATCAGAATCAAAGTCAGCATGTGTAATCAATTCGCTACAACGGTGACTTTGATCTGTCAAAACGAATAGCACGAATAGCACGTAGGACCATTCGGGAACAAAATTGAATAATAACCAGCAGAGCAATCATTAAAAAGTAGTTTACCGTTGGAATTGCTTTGAGCATTATTCCAGGCTCGGTGTTTGGCGTTAAAATCACCGATTATAAAGAATTTCGACCGATTTCTTGTAAGTTTTTGTAAGTCTCCTTTCAAGAAATTAACTGATTCAACTTCGATACCCAAACTCTCGATCACCTTGGTGTCAAGAGACGGCGTAACGGAATGTTTGATCCTGCGATTAACCGGTATTGCGATTCCTCCGCCGAGTCCAACAATTCGATCAAATCGATGAATAACAAAATTAGAGGTACTCTTCAATTTAATATTTGGTTTAAAAAAAAGAAAAAGATGAGAAGGGATTCGCTATTTGAGGAATTCCACGAAGATCCGTCCGAAAATCTTTAAAATCGTAACCGACCATCTTAGATTCCGATGAAACTTTACACATTTCACCGGCATGGAAGACTAAACATTTTCCACAGGTAATAAGATTATTTTGACTCAAGAGCAACTTTTCAAAAGGGCGTAAACGTTCCCACGTGTATGAATTTCAAATTTTTATTGTTCGATTACCGTATTTTATACAGCAAAACTATCTGAGAACGAGTTATAGGGAATGAATACTTCTGTCCGAAAATAATATATACTGAAAAAATGTTGTGTCATTTTTCAACAAAATAAAAATTTCTGTTAAAAAATTAAATTGCGAAAAAACCCATTTTTTTAAATTTTTATATTTTGTCAACAAAAACCTAAAGAGAAAGGAAACATTTTGAAGGTGATTGCATGATGGAGAAAAAATCGGTAAAAAAGTTTTTCTGACAATAACTTCAAACATGTTTTTACATTTCCTACTAATTGACATACAAAACTGTAATTTTATTACAGAATATAATTATAAGCATAATTTAAAATCAAAATGCATTTAACAAAAATCTTCCAAAATGTAATAGTTTTCGAGATATTTGGAATTTTGCTCCATCAAAAACAATTAATTCGTGTAATTATGCTCTTTTTAAAAGTTATTCGCGTTACCCAATCATAAAATCTCAAAAATCTAATGTTTATCGTTTTAAAAACGTAAATGCAACTTTTTGAGTGTATTTGGATCATGGAGAAGCTTTCAATAAAAAAGTTTTCTTAACAACAACTTTTGACATATTTTTATAATTTATACTATTTGCAGTCAAAAATACAATTTTCTTTTTGAATATGGTTCTATACGCCATTTTAAATCGAAATGCTCATAACAAAAATTTTCTGAAATGTAGTAGTTCTCGAGATATTTTAACTTTTGTTTTAACAACACAATTATTTTGTTTTATTACGACCTTTTCATAAGTTATTCGCGTTTCTCCATCAACAATAATAGGTTTGTAAAAAGGCCCATAAACTTTCCTGCAACTTTTTCTTTGACATCAAGGCGATATTGTAAATCTTTTGAAAGTTACATGAAAGCAACCAAAATATGATTCAACTATATAGTTTAATCATCAGACCCTATGGTTAAATAATATTTTGGTTACTTTCATGTAGCTTTCAAATGGTTTACAATATCGCCTTGATGTCAAAGGAAAAGTTGTAGGAAAGTTTATGAGCCTTTTGAAAAACCTATTATTGTTGTTGGAGAAACGCGAATAACTTATGAAAAGGTCGTAATAAAACAAAATAATTGTGTTGTTAAAACAAAAGTTAAAATATCTCGAGAAATACCACATTTCAGAAAATTTTTGTTATGAGCATTTCGATTTGAAAAGGCGTTTAGAATCATATTCAAAAAGAAAATTGCATTTTTGACTGCAAATAGTATGAATTATAAAAATATGTCAAAAGTTGTTGTTAAGAAAACTTTTTTATTGAAAGCTTCTCCATGCTCCAAATACACTAAAAAATTACTTTTACGTCTTTAAAACGAAAAACATTAGATTTTTGACATTTTATGATGGGGTAACGCGAATAACTTTTGAAAAGAGCATAATTACAGGAATTAATTGTTTTTGATGGAGCAAAATTCCAAATATCTCGAAAACTATCAGATTTTGGAAGATTTTTGTTAAATACATTTTGATTTTAAATGATTCTTAGAATTATATTCTGTGATAAAATTACAATTTTGTATGTCAATTAGTATGAAATTTTAAAACATGTATGAAGTTATTGTTAGAAAAACTTTTTTACCGATAAGTTCTCCATCATGCAATCACATTCAAAATGTTTCTTTTCTCTTTAGGTTTTCGTAGACAAAATAGAAAAAATTAAAAAATTAAAAAACTCTCATTTACAACATGAGTGAAATTTGAGCAGCCACGCTCTCGGGACGGGTAAAAGTAGAGAATGAGAATAAGATTTCGTACCGTGTAATAGTGTATGTTCCGTGCTACTTTTGGTAAGTGCTGTGTTGGTGCGCTCCGTCTCGTTCCTTGTTTCAAGTTTGATGTCATGTTGTGCTGTCTTGTGACAGGCAGGGATGCCAGGTGCACAGATTTATCTGTGTTTCCCATTTTCAATATGCTGCACAGATTGCAAAAACTGCACAGATTTCCACAACATTCTGCTTTTTTTGTTTTCTTTTAGAATGCACAGATTAGCTCAGATTTCTCAACTTTTTACCTTGTGCTTAATTTTTGACTCGCGCAAAAACCAACAAAAAAAGGTCACCACATCTTTACAGCCAAAATTGTACGTTTTCTGTGACACAGATAGACACAGATTTTTAAATGGGCCGCGCACAGATTTTTTTTAAATATCACCTGGCATCCCTGGTGACAGGCGCCGTTAGGCAAATTGCGAGAAGGTCGAGACTGAATTTTTGAGTTTTGTGGATTGTAAAGGCAGTTTAGACACTACGGTGGATGCTTTTGTCTGTTATGTGTGGATCTCTCGGGTGTTGCGGAGATCGCTTGCCTGTATTGGAAGTTTTTGCTGAATGTGTGGACGGGCGTACCACTCACGCATACCATGGGTGTGCGCTGGTGGCAGGGTTTGTGTGACAGCATCGTGGTGCATGGAAGGTTTTCTGTACATAGAAGCAGGGATGCCATTATGCCAGATTTGTCTGGCACAGCCAGAGTATTTTGCAGTTTCCAGACAGGAGGACAAACCTTTCATTCTGCCGGATTTTAGAATTATAGAGGTGTTTGCACACACATTTTGGAGGTTTGGACATATTTTCCCAAATTTAACAAAAATCGATTGATAAATTTTGGTGACTTTGAGGTCGCTGCTAGGTGGCGGATTTTGCCAGACATTTTTAGTTGATCTCCCAGATGTTCTTTGAAAGGTAGTGGCTGCATAGAAGGTGTCAATTATTATGTTTTATTTGTATCGACTTAGTTTGGTTTGGGGGAGGTTGGTGAGATGCGTTTCAGAGGGGGTTGGTCTGGCAATCTGGAGGAACGGTTTTTGGTTGCGGTGTTGCCGAGTATGCAACGAGTCCAGTTTAAGGGCTAAACTGAATTTTTATCGCAATTCGTGTGTTGTTGCTTGCAGGTCATTATGTCATTGTGTTCCTCCGATATTCTTATATAGAGAAACATTTCTAATTGCAATGTAGCTTGGGCCAATCTCAAGATCAAGTGGTTTGAAGCGGGAAACTCAAAGTGTCTCATCACGTTTCTCGCTGTATTTCTCGCTCACTTATGTTTTTGCACGTATTTCTTTATCATAACTAGTAGTTCGCATAATAATAAATTATCCGCGCGGAAGCCACTGCTTAGGATCGACATTCTATTCACACATCCATCTGCAGTGGAAGTAACACGGTTGCTCATTATTTTCTTATTATTTTTGCGTTCCAGTATTAGTAAAAGTCCCCCTCTTAATACGAAACCATTATTTGTGTTCAATTCTAGCTATAGCACCTGACCTGAGAAATGAATTAATTTTTTCGCCAATCATATTAATACAACAAGGCATAAATTTCCTAGATTCTCGGCGGCTGGCGGCCGAGAGCCGTTTTATATGACAATGCTGTCACCTCGGTTGGTTTATTATCATCAACGCAATTCGTCTAGAGATTTCATAATGTCGCGCGCGGATATTGATAGCAGAAGAGTCGGCATGTTACAAATTCGTTTATGGAGAAAGCATATAATTAACACGTTTTGATCACGATAATCACACTAAGATACCAGAATAGTAAGATTCAATGAAGTATTAACAATTCCATTACAATGGATATCTCGAGCCACTAAAGACAATTTCATGACATTCTATTTTATTGTTCTAGAATTGATGAGCTTTGCCGGTCCCCTATCATTACCAAATACACCAAATTCTTTTTTTGCACGGGGGATGCGTTCCGTGCAAAAAAAACCGTGTAAAAAAAATCCGTGTTATTTCGAGAAACCGTGTAAAAAAAATCCGTACTATTTCGAGAAACCGTGCAAAAAAAATCCGTTCTATTTCGAGAAACCGTGTAAAAAAAATTCGTGTTATTGCGAGAAAACGTGCAAAAAAAATCCGTGCTATTTTGAGAAACCATGCAAAAAAAAATCCGTGTTATTTTGATAAACCGTGTAAAAAAAAACCGTGCTATTTTGAGCAACCGTGTAAAAAAAATCTGAATTTTTTTTAATTAACAGCTATTTTCTTATGGTATTTAACAATGAATACTGTTGGACATTTTAAATGCAAAAGGGGGCTGTCAATGTGCCTAGTAGAAGATTTTTAATTTTTCGAGGAGGTTTTTTTTTAGAAAAATGTAAGTTTTTTTATTCGTTAAAAGAAGTTATTGTCCTTTGAAAAGCAATAGTTAAAATGGTAAAATGTTTCAACTATTTAGAGTTTGTTGACTTTTTGTAGTTTACACTGTGCTACAGTGATTTTAAACTTTTAAAATGAACTAGTATAACAAATGCGATACAAAGTAATGTACACACGAAAATTCGAAGCAAAAAAACATTTTTTGGGACCTTTGCCACAACAAAATTAGCTACGTTGTCATTTTCAGCCGATTTTCGGTTTTGTAACATTTTTTGAACGAAGAAAACTAGATCTTTCGAACAGTATGCGGTCATATACAGTTTGGTAAGAAACATTGTTCGAATCTGGGACAACAATATCAAAATTGTATTTTTTTGCGATTTTTTCATGTAAATGGTTATCTTCTTATTAAAAGAATTTTCATGAAAAGTAAAAAAATCATTTTGATGCAAAGACTCTTGCGCAATTGAAATGTCAGAAATTGTCAATTTTCAACGGCCTATTGATTGGCTTTTACTTAATTAAATACTCTTTCCTGGAAAGAGGCAGCATTTGCCATTTTGCAATGTTGACATTTGCCATTTTGCAATGTTTGATTAAAAATTCTTGCCTGAAAAGTTGAAAAATTCGCTATTTTTCACTTAGCGAATCTAGTTTTTTTAAAGACTGCAACCTATGCCTTGGTGGATATCGGTCCGTCCCGCGAGGCAAACTTTGAAATTGCGACTATCTGCCAATTAAACACCGATCTTCAGGAGGACGATAAAGTTTTGTGCATGTGTGTCTCAAAAAGTGTGATGTCCTCTAATTTGTCTACTTCTAAAAAATATTCTCCTGCCAGTGCGTTTGAGTCGTCTATATCTATACTAAACCAATTTAGAATTAGAACCGCCTTTGTTTCTATTCTTTTCTTTCCTAGGTCTGAAGCGGATCAATCGACTATTAATAAATATAAATAAAAGATGCCAGCAGTATTGGCCCTTATTCGCAAATACTTTATTCACTACAACTGTGCTATATTTCTTCTCGATCTTATAGCAGAATTTGAAAATTTCTGTTCTAAATAGTCGATATTGGTAGTTGTTATGATGTACAATACATTAGGAAAATATGCTAGAGTAGTGACAATATTTTTCAGTTCCACAGATACAATCTCCCTTTATTGGATACTTCAGAGTTATTCGCATCTGCTCTCGGAGACCACCAATCCTCCAAACACATTTCAACCACTGAGCATTCAACTCGAGCATATCACACCGAGGAAGCGATTTGTTATTTCCAAGAACCAAAGCTCGAGTGAAACAATCAACATTCTCGTAGGTGCCAGTCCTGCACATCTTCTTGGAACCAGCTAACATATCCAAGCTCGACAGCTAGCTGAAGTTACATATATCTCCACCCAAGCGAAGTGATCAATTCGCTTGTAAGTAGGACCACTCATCTACAAACTAGTCATGAACACATCCGTACCAACGAGAATGGATCATACCAGACGAAGGCCACAGGTCCAGCACCAACTTGTCCCATCTCAGTAAAAAAGTAGACTTGTGCCTGTTCCTAACTCTTTGAAAGCTCTATTTAATCAGAAATCACTAATTGGTTGATAAAAAGAAACATCAGTCGTTATCTACTCAGAACAAACAATACGTATATACGTATCCCTGCATATTAAAATCTCCGCTATCAGTTTCTAGCTTATCAAACTGAACAAGCAAAATTAATATACTTTGTGTAGTGGCACTACCCGGGGGAACTTGGCCAAATACCAATTGCTCCATTGCCAATGCGATGTGATATATGAACCGGAATATTATTTGATGATATCTAAAAAGCATACAATCCTATACAAACCATAGCCCAACATTATTGATTTTCAACTACCATAACTTGAATTTTGATTAACAACTCTTTTCCTAAAATTGAAAAATACGCGATTTTTACACATTGGCAGATCATCCCTATTTGTATTGCAAATATCCAATGCCATTTATTTTCAGCTGCCGTTACTAAATGCCTATTAAAAAAAATATTTTTTTTGCACGGTTTCTCGAAATAACACGGATTCTTTTTGCACGGTTTCTCAAAATAACGCGGATTTTTTTGCACGGTTTCTCGAAATAACACGGATTTTTTTTACACGGTTTCTCGAAATAGCACGGATTTTTTTTGCACGGTTTTTTTTTCACGGGATGATCAAATCATTAAACTGGTATATCGAAATAGGTATTTTATACATAAAAATCGTGTTATTTTGCAAAACCGTCGTGCAAAAAAATCCGTGCAAAAAAAGTGCGTGCAAAAACAGAATCCGGTGTATTGCTTAATTAAATATAAGCAACACTCCCGACGGCCGGCTGTCCGGAGTTTGAATTGCATATTTCACACCGAGTTTCCGAATAATAAAACAAACGATAAATCTTTAAAAAACTCTCGGCAGTCGGCTGCCCAGAGCAATTAACATATGATAACATTTACGATAGTTGCGTAGATCATATCACTTATCAAGGTGAATCCTGATTTATGTAACTATTTATCCCATCCCACTAACAAAACCACCTTCCCGTGGCAACCGTGGAGATGCAGAGGTATACACGGTCTCCATAACAACGATTGTTACACTAACATTCCTTCCCCGATGACTGTAAGGACGTGGCCGGCGCCGTTATTGACATTTCAAAATGTTGAACTCTCGAAACGTGCACATTGAGAATGGATAGCTACTCCCAGGCCCCATTCGTTGGTTCTCTGTGCAATTTCGCTTGTTCTGGTCAATCACGGAGTAGCAACTACGAATTGTGCGGTCATCATGCTCATGCTCATGCAATTTAATATTTGGTTTTAAAAAAAGTTTCGGTCGCAACGGCTATATGCACATTATGTATCCTCAAGAAGTTGAAAAATTCGTCTTCGCACTTTTTAATGAACGATGAAATGAATTCCAATTTAGGCGGTGGTCAGCTATTTTCGTCCGCGTCCCTTATCACCTATTTTTATAAAGTGATTCATCAGCAGTGCTATCTTTGAAAATGAAGCACCTTGGTTATGCAACTAATTTTTCCGGTCTTTTTTAAATGCAAATAATTAAGCAATCTTCATTTCGTTATATTCTGAATTGCACATATTTTGTCGTATGTAATTTTAAATGTACTTTCATTTGATGGCATTGTAAGGGAACACGTATCCGCCGGTTGATGCTAATCGAGCTGACATTTCTTTAGACTGAGCAAACTAAGTTATTTGTTTGTTTAGTGTTTATTTGATCAACTAGGTAACGAATCCACTGGGTCTTTAATGCGTGTGGGAAATACGCATGGTCTTGTCTGAGTGTATGACTTTTGAATTATGTATGAGGGTGGAGAATTGACGATTCGCAAGATCAATTCAAATCCAATTACGAATTTGCGGCAATCATTTCAACATAAAAAACAAATTTTTATGGTCATATATAATGGTTTACTTTTAGTCCATTAACTCATCAGTTAATTATACTGAGCTGAGAATAAGTACGTACTATTTGGAAACGGGGGGTGTTTGATTCGTGCATCATTAATATCGTTTAGGAACGCAGCATTCACTCGAACGAGGTGGAAAATTTCAAGTTACGGGATCACAATATGCTTAAGGACGATTTATAAATTCTGCCACGCTATTAGGAGGAAGAGATATGACTAATTGTGACATAAATGGGAGGGGAGCACGTCATGTGCTTTGACGCAATCGGCCGTTTTATGCACGATTGCGCCATGTATATAGGAAATTCCATGGAACATGAACACTTTTGCAAGTAGCGGCATTAATGTGCTACTACAAAATGAAGGAAAAACTAAAATCATTTGATTCGTATTAGACCAAGGATAAAAATAACGTAGTAATATGACAGATACTTAGTTAGTGTTGGGTAATCTTTGCGTGATATAATTTATGAATGTTCCACAATACCACTTTTAAACTCATTGTTTGCGGTCTACTTTACATTGTCGACAACACTCCCGACAGCCGGCTGTTCGGAATTCAAGTTGTTTTCGATGAAACAATATTCGATAGATGATTACCCAGAGTTTAAACGCCTAGAACATTTACGTATCCTTCAGTCAATAAACTATTCAAACATCTTATGCACGAAAGTATATTCTCAGTCGCATCGCTTGCTTGAAGCGAATCCTGACTAACAACCCACCCACTACCTAATCCGTGGTACTTATGGGAGTGTCACTGAGTCGGGGCCTTCCGTTAAGTAAGTACCACATCAACACTTCCTTTCTCATCCCAAGTTACGGTAAAGATGGTCGTGGCCCGCAATGGTGGCTCTCAGGCGAAATTCTCGCTTGGACTGGATCAATTGTTATTCCCAAACAATGCTCCTCAAGTAGTCTGGCTGGAAATGAGAGTCATCAGTCTGCAATCTACGAAGTATACCGTGCTTACGCAACGCAACGCAACGCAACGATGAAATGAATTCCAATTTAAGCGATTATTTAAAGTCATTGTTAAACTTTAATTTCATTATAATTTTGTTAGCAAATTACCACCCCGCTTGAAAAGCTTCAAACATGGAGGTACAATTTAACATAGCAATCATCATAGGTAACATAGAGTCTTGCAGGTATTTTAATTTTTCTTCCGTTACGCTACCTTGATCCATTGGACTAAAGGAAGCGTTGGATGCATACGAGTTTGTAGGCGTGGTAACGATAGCCGTTAGTTTGGCCTTATTACCTGCCACTGAAGCATAAGATGACACACCATTGTAGGATGGTGTGACGGAGGTAGAAGAAGTTGTCTATTTTGAAGCGGATTATCACGTTTGGACGTGTTTTCTTGAAGTGTACCTGAAGAAGTAGGTACATTTTTTATTTGTCGTTTTTGTTGTCTAGAACGAGAATTTATAATGTTTTCTCGAACAGGACAACCCCAGAAATTCGATTTATGATTTTCGCTACAACTAGCGCATTTTAAACTTTTTGTGGTTTTTTCACCGGAAAAGTATCTTTCGTGTGGGATTTATCACCACAGATCATACATTTGGAATTCAAATGACAATTTTTGTGCCGTGCCCAAAGCCTTGGCATCTACGACACTGGGTCAGATTTTGAATTCTGCCCCCATGTCGTCTATAATGTTACTAGCACGTGGAACATAAAACATGCTTTTTCAAATACTTTCAAATTATTAACCTCATTACGGTTAAAATGAATTAAATATAGCTCCTGGATAATTCCAGAGCGTACTGGCGTGTTCTCGCCGCTAGCCTTTCTCTTCATAAGAATAACTTGTGAAGGAGAAAAGCCAAGTAAATTTTTCAATTCGTTGGATATCCAAACTTTGACCTTGTGGTAGCCCTTCTAAGACAGCCTTGAATGGTCCAGCTGTCTTGAAATCATATGAAGAAAATTTATATAACTTCTCCGTAAGATACTGGAGTAGTCGTTTGTGGCCAATCAATTCCTCCGCTGTAACTCGACATTCTCCTCTTCGGCCAATCTGAAAAGAGATTTTCACGTTCGGAAGGAACGTCGAAAGCTCAGTTCGAAAGGCTTTGAAGTCGGAGATCATCACTGTGATAGGCGGAGGTGATAGCGTTTTCTTCTCATTGGTATTATGCGCAATGCGAGGAAATTTAGAAATTTCATCAGCTTCACATTCGGATAAAACATCGAATGAGTTGCGGCAGTCAATGGAATTTTCGGATGAAGAAGATACCCTTTTCCGTTTAGCTTTAGTTTTTGGTACACGGCCTTTCTGGGAGGACCCAGGCATGTTGGAAGAATTAAATATTTCTTTAGGCTGAATTGTTCTTGAAAAATGTTTTAGTCTTGAAAAAGACTGATTGAGTGGAAAAAGTAGGTAGTCTTGAGAAAGACTAATTGTCGAAAAAAATTAGGTAATCTTGAGGAAGACTGATCGAGCGAAAATATAGGTAGCCTTGAGAAAGACTGTTGCTGTTGAAACACTCTAGGTAAACCAGGAGCTATCAAGATTTGTGACCGGTTCGAACGAAGGTTCAAGCCGGTATGGTTATTGTTGAGGTAATTGATTGTTGAGGTAATGGGTGCCTGAGGGGCCGCTCAAGCGTTCCCTTCTTTCGTTTAAAAGATCGTTGGTTTGTCTGGTCTTTGACCCATCTTTTTTGGAAGGTTTTGATTGTAAGTGTTTTAGCTACGATTGAGGACGTTTTTTCGAAGAAGGAAGGCCTTTTTGCTCTTGTTTGTAATAAATTTAATAAATATTATATTAATGGTATTTTGAAAGGGGAATGGGCCGTGGACTGGATGATTTAATGTGTTTTGGGACCCTTTTAGATTGCTCATTTTCGGTGAATGTGCGAGCGCCGGTTCATGGTGCCGCGTTGCATCTATTTTGTGCATTGGCAACTGCCCGGTTCTTCTAAGGAGTGGGAAATGGGATTTCGGCTTTTCTAAGAAATGGGGGTTGTTGTTCGAAACCGAGATGTTTTTTGTAGTTTGCAAGGAGGTGTCAATCCGTTTTGCCTTCCCATTTCAGAGAAAATTTACGTTTTTTAATATGTCGGAGGGTGGAGTAAGAGACTCCTATATCCCCTTAAACTTAAAAGAAATCCCATACTCTATATCAGCATTCAGAACTGTAATTCTTTAAACTATCTCATGTTTTACACTTATCTAGTACTTACTTAGTATAACCAGTAGTTAGCATAACAATAAATAAAGCGCGCGGAAATCATTCTTTAGAATCGGCATTCTTTTTATTGCATTCGGCATTCTATTTTTGCAATTCAAGATTAGTAAAATTTCCTCTTACTACGAAACCACTATATGTATACATTTCCAACGATCTATAAGAATAGTACCCGATACGAGAAATAGGGAAATCGCTCATAAATACCTAAGATTCAGAATTTTATTCAAACGTTCGTCAGGAAAACTACATAGACACGGCAGAATACACAAAACATTCGCGGCGTGACGAAAAATTGAACGATATCGATTTATTAAAATATAAGCAATACAATAGACGGATATCCGGAGTTTAATTTGCATATTTAACCAATCACATTAATGCAACAAATGATAAATCTCCCAAATTCTCGGCAGCCGGCTGCCCAGAACAATTTTTACATGATAACGCTACTGGCACACTTACTAACAGATCTCCCCTTCCCGTGATACTTGTGGAGATGCAGAGGATTTCTCGGTCTCTAGCAGCAACATGTATCGGACTAACATTCCTTCCTTCCCCAGAAGATCTGCATTCGGACGTGGCCGGTGTCGGTATTGATCAGCATGCAGGGATCAATATAGATTGCACAATGTGGCTCATCGTGCTATTCTCAAGCATGTTGTTCCAATGAATATTTTACGGTCTCAATTGGTTCTGGTCAATTACGGAGTAGCAACCATGGGCGATCTCTTATGCTTATGCTTATGTTTATCACGCGAAACCAAGAAGCCGAAGATGAAACGGGAAAAAGGGCAAGAAACGAAACACGAAAAATATACCATTTGCAACGGTAAGCACTAATTTCTATGAGCAGATGTGGGACGGTTTAATGTTTAATAACTTTCATTCCCGGAAAATGTAAGTATTTCGAAAATTGGAAAGCAAACGCGTCGTCGTTTGTTTTTTTGTTGCAGCAAATGGATGAGATTGCATTTGAAATAGTTGTTCAATTCGGAAGTTACGAAACTTCTTCCCATCATCATCCTAACCATACAGGCCAACAATGTCATTAATCGCCGGCAGATTCAGTCAACTTCGAACTTGTTTCAGAATAATCAGCAGAATGCTTCGCAAGCGGAACCTGCTACGGACGGATTCAGCGATAACGGACCGTCGTTGAATGGAAGCAAAAATTGGATTTCGTCAGAAAAAAAGTCATCCGATGATCATAAAGTTCGCCCAGGTTATAGCCGTTCACATCAACAATGTCTCGGTTTCTTTCCTAAACAATGGCCACGATCCAGGCTGGTTACTGTCCAAAAACAATGCTCGTTTCTGTCGCTCTATGCGACGCTTGAGCAAAAATTCGTCGCGGCCCGGTCACCAAGACAAAACTGGGTGATAATTCAGCCTACTATTTAGCTTTGGAGTTGCCATGGATTCTGGTAGGTAGTTCACGGTCTAATTTTGCTGAAAAAACTGCAACTAGCAATAACCAACACGAAAAGTTCGTATGAGAACGCACTAATTCAGAAGCGACAGCACAAGACAGAATATTTATCAATTTCAAGACCCTGAAGCACATTTTGGACCAATAAAAAATCGATTTTTTTCAAATACTACGGTGGTGTAACCCCTTTTTTGGTTAGCCACGTAGAATATTAATGTGTGTATGTAAATCACATGACATTTATTTGTTATCCCAACTTCCATGCTTAAAGAAGAATTGTCTATTTGGATCAAATTTGCTATAACCCAATCAATATGACTATTTTCGGAATAGTCTTAGCGAGTAGGTACCAGAAATTGAACGCCATTTTGAAATTTCTGGCATCTACTCGTCAAGGCCATTCCGAAAATACACATATTGATTGGGTTATAGCAAATTTCACTAAACCGGAAGTGGTTATCTTGGATTTCAAAATGGCGGCAAAAATAAATTTGTGGCATCTACTCGTCAAGATCGTTCCGAAAATACCCATGTTGATTGAGTTATAGCGAATTTCACTAAACCGGAAATCGCCATCTTGGATTTCAAAATGGCGTCAAAAATCAATTACTGGCACCTGCTCGTCAAGACCATTGACTTATTTGACGTCTAGAATATTAACACAGTTGCAATGTGTATAGACAACATATATTTTTGGTGTAGATCGGCATTTCTGCCCTAGACCAAAAATGCATGCGCTCCCTGAGCCCAAATTTTAACTAGGACGGATTACCGCATGGGCGCCATTTAAACACCTTTTGCCTTTCTCATATAAAGAGAGGCTATGCAATCACTGAAAAAATCGACTTATCAACCGAGGCCTGGAGGGCCGAGTGTCATATACCATTCGATTCAGTTCGTCGAGATCGGAAAATATCTCTGTGTGTGTATGTGTGTGTCATTTAAACTCACACAATTTTCTCAGAGATGGCTGAGCCGATTTTCACAAATTTAGTTTCATCTGAAAGGTATAACGCTCCCATGCTATTGAATTTTTAGTTGATCCGACTTCCGGTTCCGGAGTTACGCGTTGAAGAGTGCGGTCACACAGCAAATTTTCATATAAACTGGTACAACCATGATCTCCAAATGACATATTAAAATGGGTTCAACATTACTCTGGTTTGCGGGTCTGGATCACTAATGATAAATCAAAGCAGCTTTGACCACATTGGCCACCTATGACGGGTCATGATGCCTCCGGGGAACTCACCAAGTTCCTAAGCTATTACCCAGCGAATTCTCTACTGATTTTTACAAACTTGATTTCAAATGAAAGATACAGTAATGTCATTGACTGCTGCTGTATTCCATTCGGTTCTGACTCTTTGTTCCGGAGTTACAGGTTGGTTAGTAAGGTTACACTGGAATTCCTCATATAAATCGGTACAATCGTAACAACGCAGAGGCTAAAAACTATTGAAACGGTCATCAAATTACTTCGATTCGCTCGTATAGATCACTGATTGCAAACCAAACATTCTTTGGATATATTGTCCATTATCGACGATTTCGGAAGTCCCGGATTCCGGGCATATTTCACAATTTAAGCCACATCGGTTCTACGGTGATGACTGAACCGATGTTCTCAAACCAAGTCTCAAATAAAAGGCAACATTTGCGGTTGAGTATCGTGTCGCCACTCAGCACTTCCCCCACCCTTGCCCTCACACATCGCTCCTTCATCACTCCTCTCCCTTTAGACTTCCCTCACATCCGCATTTCCTTCATCCACCCCGTATAACGAAATAAAATGAAGGATTTCTGACGCATCCTCCACTCCTACTCTACTAAACCTCCACCCGCTCCACTTCCAAACCCATTCCATCAACATTTCAAAATATAATCACATGAAGATAACAATGAACTCATATTGATTAAGTTAAATATTAGGGGAGCTCGGGGCTAGTTGGTGGTTGGGTTAAGTTGGCGGAATCCCTTTGTCTTCGTTTCTATTAGACATATAGCGCTGCCTCTCATTGTGTACCTCAAGTTATGAGACACCCATTATCCAATGTGTTTTTGTTAAAAAACATTTTGTTTTGTAAAAGTTGTGAGCGATATTGTGTTTTCGAGCTTAACAAGTATTTTTTTTAACGTTTAAACACTTTGTGTTATTTAGGGTGATTTTAACCCTATTTCCCAATTGATTTTATTTTACGATAGTGCGTAAAAAGAGCTTTCAGTATCCGTATAAAGGGCGAAAACGAAATTATTGCGACACCGAAAATGTCATGCCGATTTTCTTATAATGTTTAAAATCAAACCAAAATTTTAGGGTAGTTTTATACATATATTTACTTCAAAAATCAAAAGAAAAGTTAATCGATGGAGCCTTGAGTGTAAAATTGAACGCATTTTCGCTTGATGCCCTTCATCAAAGTCTTTACAGTGTCATCCGGTACCAGTTTCTCAGTTTTTTTTTTCCATTTTCTTAACATGTCCTTCTCGTCTTTGACTGTCTTCTTGCTCTTCCGAAGTTCCCGCTTTATCATTGCCCAGTACTGCTTTACCGGGCGCAGCTCCGGACAGTTTGGCGGACTCATGTCCTTTGGAACAAAATGGACAGAATTGGTCTCATACCACTCCAGGACACTTTTAGAATAGTGGCATGATGCCAAATCTGGCCAAAATAGCGGAGCTTCGTCGTGCTGCTGCAAGAACGGCAAAAGGCGCTTCTCGAGGCACTCAGATTTGTAGATCTCGCCATTTACTGTGCCCTTTGTCACGAAAGGCTCACTCGACAGTCCGCAAGAGCAGATGGCCTGCCAAATGAGATATTTGGAGGCGAACTTCGACCTTTTCTTCTTCTTAAATTTGTCGTCTACATAGAACTTGCTCTTGCCGGTGAAAAACTCTAAGCCAGGAATTTGCTTAAAGTCGGCTTTTATATACGTTTCGTCATCCATTACACAGCAGCCATATTTTGTCAGCATGTTCTCGTAGAGCTTCCGTGCCCGAGTTTTAGCCGTCGATTGTTGCCGCTCATCGCGGTTTGGGAAGTTCTGTACCTTGTATGTATGTAGTCCAGCTCTCTTCTTTGCATTCTGGACCTAGCTCTGCAACATGCCGATCTTTTCAGCCAAATCACGGCTTGAGACGTTGGGATTTGCTTTAATCATGCGCTTAACCTTTCCATCCGTCTTTTTGTTCTCCGGTCCCGGTTTTCTTCCAGCTCCTTTGCCGTGGTCCAACGCCAACCGCTTCAACACTCTGAAGACGGTTGAATGGTGAATGTTCAACATTTTTCCCAACTGACGGTGCGACAGGTCAGAAAATTACAGGTGTTTGGAAAGAATTTGTTCTCTCGACTCGCGTTGGTTCACCTCCATTTTCGTTGAAACGAAAAATTAAAGGGTTGTGTACAGGACACGACCACGGTGATATTAAAAATGTAGCTTTTTTCAAGAGCGTGCAAATTAATTTTGTCTATCACACATATCGACTCACGTTCTTGCTCACTCGCCTGTTTTCATATGTTACAATTTGCTATATACCCTCCCCATTAAAACATAATTTATTGAAGGTCATTTAACGGTAATCTATTATTAGAATTAATCAAGTATCTCACTAGGTGATTGGCATTATTTGGCTGATCCATCTAGTAAAAATAGGCTGGTCTGTCCAGAAAATATATTCAAAAGAAAAGTTCCATATTGAGAACTGTGATGAGGAAGCCAACGCCCGCCAACGGAAATATACAGATTCTCCATGAAATATGAAATTTCATTTTCCATTCAAATTTTCAATAATGTACTAATAAACTTAAGTAAACTTAAGTTAAGGTTAAATATTTCTTGATCGATTAGTGGTTGAACAAATGAAATTATTTGATAAATTACATTGTTATACAACGTTCGCACTACCAGTTAAAAACGGTTTTTATGCTATCTTGTTGACATTTTTCTTGTTGCAAATTATTATAACGTGTTATAACTCTGTAGTGTAAACATTGTATTATTAAACCAATTCTTTAGCGTTCTATGTTATATAGGTGTTTTATGTGGTAATAGGACTGACATGATTATATCATCAGTACAGCGGTTTGTTTCATAATTTAAAACAGATTTATTTTAAAATTTAAATTGGTATACCCAACCATTCTATTTGTTGTATACTTTAAAACGCGATTAGAACTGTGTTTTAAATACATAGGGCAGGGCAGATACTCTGCCTGCACAAACTGGAAAAACAATTTTAAGTCCATTAACGCTTAAGACATGGTTTGAATTTTCATCGAGAAAGAACACCCGCTTAAACTGCTGCTGGGACGGTAAGTTCTGTTTTAAAATTTTCCGTTTTGTGCAGTACGAAACAAAAGTGTTTGAAATAAGAAAACAAAAGGTTCTGCTGGGAATGTGATTGTTTCCGATGCAATTACACTCAGGTTTTTTACGCGGGGGATACAGGCTGCATAAATGAAAACCGCGTAAATTTCAAAATCCGCGTAAAAATACCGCGCAAACCTGAGTACTGAGTACGCGTAAAAATACCGCGCAAATCTGAGTGCGTAAATAACCTGAGTGTACTCTCCTATACAAAATACTACGCTGCTGAACAGTGCAATAACTACAGAAGCACGTTGTCAGATGCCTTACTGATAAAAAACATATAACCGAAATATATATCACATAGAACCGAAATATGAACCATATGAAAGTCAATAGGTTCTTTACCCTACGCAGCTACACTACCCATGATCGCATAGTTGTCCCGTTTTGTATGGGATTTCCTATCTTTATGGGACTGATATGCGATCATGGGTAGTACAAAGCGCCGTAAACATGGATTAACAAATTATGACGAACACGCATGCATAAAAATAAATAGGGTGATGAGCCTATTTGCACTATGTTTCTATTATCACCCTACCCATTTGAAGCCGTTGGTTAGAGCAGTGTCTGCCATCTTTGTTCAACGCATTGAGTTAAATGGTAGCGCAACAATAGGGGCACTCGATTCGAGTTTTCATTGTGCTCAAACACGAGAATTTTACTGTTTTCAACGCATTTGTGTTATTGTATGGGTTCTTAACAACGCAGCAAAGCGGTTCATGTCAATTTTTACGCATTCCATTGATTGTAAGGCAAGAAATTACCGCATTAGTGAGGCACCTTGCTTAGTATGGTGAAAATAGGCTCATCACCCTAATTTTTTTCAACGCAACACCCTCAAGCAGCACACATCTACCGCTTAGTGTAGCGTCCAGACGCTGCAGCCATGATCTTACCCGTTCGACATAAGAACAAAAACTGATCCAAACATGTACGCGTCACCTCTATTTATAAACTAACCGTAGGGTGATGAGCCCATTTGTGTCATGTTTCTATTATCACCCTACCCATTTGAAGCCGTTGGTTAGAGCAGTGTCTGCCATCTTTGTTCAACGCATTGATCAAATGGTAGCGCAACAATAGGGGCACTCGATTCTAGTTTTCGTTGCGCTCAAACACAAGAATTTCACTGTTTTCAGCGCATTTGTGTTATTATGTTGGTTCTTAACAACGAAGCGAAGCTGTTGATGTCAATTTTTACGTATTCCATTGATTGTAACGAAATTAACGAAGCTTGCTTAGTATGGTGAAAATAGGCACTTTACCCTATATGGTTTAGTCACTTAGGTGCGAGTGTGTGCAAATGCCAACGTTGCCGAAAATCGATAGCGCTTATTGCATCGCCCGGAGACGATGTTGCTCGTATGGGATAAGAGCAACAATTGATTTAAACGGACATGCGTCGCTTCTAATTATGACTTTTCGTGTTTGATTGAGCCACTAAGCTGCCCTCTAATGACGGCTGTGTCTGAGAAATCTGCCTCACGAATGGTAATTTTGCCGTTTTTCGTGAACTTTTTAATTTTACCAATTTTCAAAAGTCTACTATTATTGGGAGATATTAAATTATTACCAATATTTAAGTTAGGTGTTTCTGATTCGGTTGGTGTATGAGTGATTAAAATCTATCTAGTAATATCGGAGTTATAAGCGTGCAAACCTTACATAGTTTCGTTACATGGGAGATAGTTTAGATTTTAGAATGACACCTAGCCCCAGATAGTGGAGTAACACGGCTCACAGAAAGGAGGCTTGCTATTCCGCGAATTGACAGTTTCCGGTGACGTCAGAGAAATCGTTGAGATAAACAAACGGATTTCTCGAAAGTTGTTAATTGACAATATTTGAGCTCTTACGGTGGAAAAAATAGTGCAATGGATTTTTGACGTAAATTACGCCATAATTACACTAGACACAGTGGATAATCAGTGCATCTATGTGATTATTAGCGTAAATCGGGAATTTGGATGCATGCCATAGAAAACATATCCCACCGTAATTTTCTGATCATTGCAAAGGTTTTGGACATTCGCATAGCTTCCTTTTGATTTACCAGGTGCCGATCATTCGTTAGCAGTAAACAATATGAGTGGCTGAGAGTAAGAGTGGGTTAAAATTTTGTTCAGAGCAAAAGTGGGTTAAAATATTCTGTTAGATCAGAAATGGTATAGTCATCACACCTCAGGTAAAAGTGGATCAAATATTAATTCGCGCAAAAATGGTTCGACAAAATTTTCAGGGCAAGACTGGTATAGAATATTAACCCATTTTTGCGCTAAGAAAAGAATCAGAATTTTCTTATTCGGACTTGTGGGAAATGAAATTTTATAAAATTTTTCGATGCCTTAGAAATCGTGTAATATAGGATCCGTATAGGTCAATAGTCATCGGAAATTGACGATTGCCGCCATTTTGAAATCCAAGATGGCGACTTCCGGTTCCCACAAAGTAGTGAGAACCACCATCAATATGGGTGTCATTTGAAAGGGGATGGTGAGCAGACACCGAAAATTGACCTTCACCGCCATTTTGAAATCCAAGATGGCGACTTCCGGTTACCATAAAATAGTGAGAACCACCATCAATATGGGTGTCATTTGAAAGGGGATGGTGAGCAGACACCGAAAATTGACCACCACCGCCATTTTGAAATCCAAGATAGCGACTTCCGGTTACCACAAAATAGTGAGAACCACCATCAATATGGGTGTCATTTGAAAGAAGATGATCAGCAGACACCGAAAATTGACCACTACCGCCATTTTGAATTCCAAGATGGCTACTTCCGGTTACCACAAAATAGTGAGAACCACCACCAATATGGGTGTCATTTGAAAGGGAATGGTGAGCAGACATCGAAAATTGACTTTCACCGCCATTTTGAAATCCAAGATGGCGACTTCCGGTTACCACAAAATAGTGAGAACCACCATCAATATGGGTGTCATTTAAAAGGGAATGGTGAGCAGACACCGAAAATTGACCTTCACCGCCATTTTGAAATCCAAGATGGCGACTTCCGGTTATCACAAAATAGTGAGAACCACCATCAATATGGGTGTCATTTGAAAGGGAATGGCGAGCAGACATCGAAAATTGACTTTCACCGCCATTTTGAAATCCAAGATGGCGACTTCCGGTTACCACAAAATAGTGAGAACCACCATCAATATGGGTGTCATTTGAAAGGGAATGGTGAGCAGACATCGGAAATTGACTTTCACCGCCATTTTGAAATCCAAGATGGCGACTTCCGGTTACCACAAAATAGTGAGAACCACCATCAATATGGGTGTCATTTGAAAGGGAATGGCGAGCAAACATCGAAAATTGACTTTCACCGCCATTTTGAAATCCAAGATGGCGACTTCCGGTTACCACAAAATAGTGAGAACCACCATCAGTATGGGTGTCATTTCATACACCTTTAAAATTTGAAGATCCAAGGAAAATTAATAAACCCAAAAATGGATTGAAGTGAACCAAAAGCAATTTTATTGAAAATTAGCATTTTTCGCTTTTTTCCTCATATAACCTATTTTAAAACCACTAAAATTAATATGGAATTGCATATATAATATTTTTATTGATGCGAGAAACAAATCACAAAATTTTAATTTCGCGCGGGTCGATCATTCTTATCCAGGGGGTGGCATCCGTATGTTGATGTACAGACGTTGACAGTATCCAACATATAGTGGGCCCGGTCGCTTCTAGGCTCATACCTCCCATTCTCTTGCGCTTCTAGACTTATACCTCCCATGCTCTTGCATCGGGTTGTTTTATCTTTATTGTCTTCATGCCTCATCCACGAAGTATGAAGTGTGTGGTGCTGCATCCATGATGACTCCACCACCCTTGACGTGAGAGTGTCTTGGAATGCTCGAGTCGAATAAATGGTAGTTAAACTGAATCGGATAGCGTTTCCGAGTGAACGTAACGATTGAGCATTTACTCGGATGTAAAACCATTCTGTTTAGGTCACACCACGTACTAAAGCTCTCCAGTTCACTCTGAAGAAACTCGGAATCGGCTTTATCCCGTATTTGTCGAAAAATTTTCATATCATGGGCGAAAGAAAGGCGGGGTCCTTATAATTTAATATTGATGTCATATAAGTAGAGGAGGAAAATTAATGGACCGAGATGGCTACCTATTGAGATGCCGGATGTAGTGAAGAATGGTGCAGATAGGCAGTCCTTAATGCTGATTTGGAATTGCCTCCCATCGAGGAACCAACGCAGTAGCTGTCCATGAATACCGAGTTTGTCCAGCTTCGCTATTGCGACATCATGGTTGATTTTGTCGAAGGCCGAACCGATCCATGTCAATAGCATCGGTTCGCAATCCGTCAGTAAATCCATCGGGTACATATGTTGTAAACGAGAGCAGGTTGGTCGTTGTCGATCATTTAGGCATAAAACCGTGTTGTTGCAATGTAATGTTTGCAGTGAAAGAAAATCGGATCTAAAACGGCTACTACTGAACACCCCTTTTCAAACGTTACCCATGTTTATGATGGTTCTCACTATTTTCTGGTAACCGGAAGTGGCCATATTGGATTTCAAAATAGCCTAATTGTCGATTTCCGATGTCTACTGACCACCCCTTTCAAATGACACCCATATTGATGGTGGTTCTCACTATTTTGTGGTAACCGGAAATCGCCATCTTGGATTTCAAAATGACGTAAAAATCAATTTCCGATATTTACTGACACCCGCTTTCAAATTATACCCATATTGATGATGGTTCTCTCTACTTTGTGGTTACCGGAAGTCGCCATCTTGGATTTCAAAATGGCGTAACAATCGATTTCTGATGTCTACTGACCCTTTTTAAATGACACCCATATTAATGGTGGTTCTCACTATTTTGTGGTAACTAAAAGTCGCCATCTTGGATTTCAAAATTACGTAATAATCAATTTCCGATATCTACTGACACCCCTTTTCAAATGACACCCATATTGATGGTGGTTCTCACTATATTGTGGTAACCGGGAGTCGCCATCTTGAATTTCAAAATGGCGGTAATGATCAATATTCGGTGTCTGCTAACCACCTCCTTTCAAATGACACCCATATTGATGGTGGTTCTCACTATTTTGTGATAACCGGAAGTCGCCATCTTGGATTTTAAAATGGCGGTGATGGTGAATTTTTGGTGTTTGCTGACCATCCCCTATAAAATGACACCCATATTGATGGTGGTTCTCACTATATTATGGTAACCGGGAGTCGCCATCTTGGATTTCAAAATGGCGGTAATGATCAATTTTCGGTGTCTGCTGATCATCCTCTTTCAAATGACACCCATATTGATGGTGGTTCTCACTATTTTGTGGTAACCGGAAGTCGCCATCTTGGATTTCAAAATGGCGGTGAAAGTCAATTTTCGATGTCTGCTCACCATCCCCTTTCAAATGACACCCATATTGATGGTGGTTCTCATTATTTTGTGGTGACCGGAAGTCGCCATCTTGGATTTCAAAATGGCGGTAATGGTCAATTTTCGGTGTCTGCTTATTATCTCCTTTCAAATGACACCCATATTGATGGTGGTTCTCACTATTTTGTGGTAACCGGAAGTCGCCATCTTGGATTTCAAAATGGCGGTGGTGGTCAATTTTCGGTGTCTGCTCACCATCCCCTTTCAAATGACACCCATATTGATGGTGGTTCTCACTATTTTGTGGTAACCGGAAGTCGCCATCTTGGAATTCAGAATGGCGGTAATGGTCAATTTTCGATGTCTGCTCACCATCCCCTTTCAAATGACACCCATATTGATGGTGGTTCTCACTATTTTGTGGTAACCGGAAGTCGCCATCTTGGATTTCAAAATGGCGGTGGTGGTCAATTTTCGGTGTCTGCTAACCATCCCCTTTCAAATGACACCCATATTGATGGTGGTTCTCACTATTTTGTGTTAACCGGAAGTCGCCATCTTGGATTTCAAAATGGCGGTGAAGGTCAATTTTCGATGTCTGCTCACCATCCCCTTCCAAATGACACCCATATTGATGGTGGTTCTCACTATTTGGTGGTAACCGGAAGTCGCCATCTTGGATTTCAAAATGGCGGTGGTGGTCAATTTTCGGTGTCTGCTCACCATCCCCTGTCAAATGACACCCATATTGATGGTGGTTCTCACTATTTTGTGGTAACCGGAAGTCGCCATCTTGGAATTCAAAATAGCGTAATTATCGATTTCCCATATCTACTAACCACCTCCTTTCAAATGATACCCATATTGATGATGGTTTTCCCTGATTGGTGATAAATCATTTTTGAAAACATTCTTAGAATAAAAATGGAATATATATCCTCTCAGGGCAAAAGTGGTATATCTTTTTAACCCACTTTTGCGCTAAGGTTTTTTATCCCATTTCTGCTCTGACTGGTACTTAAACCGGTTTTGCTCTAAATAAAACGTATACCGCTTTTGCTCGCAGCGAATTTTTAACCCACTCTTGCTCTCAGCCTCTCATATATGAATTTCATGTAATTGTTTTCGCCGACGATTTCTATGACGTGCTCTCGTCAAATGTTTACACTCTAATGAGCTAGCCTAGTATATGTAAGCCGTGGTGGAGTAAGACATTTTTAATGTCAAAACACGACTTCGAGTTTGACAGCATGTAAACAATACACATCAATGAGATAGTGTGCAAAATTTGGTTGATTTTTACCCAATGGTAATAAAGTTATGCCCTGTTGAATGTGTCGCAATCAGAGTTAAAAATAATCGAAGCTCTTTTTTGACGGCTAAAAATGAACCTGACGCGACTCGCGGGGAATATAAAAAATATTCATTCAAATATCCATCCTTATTCATTCAGTTGAATATCGTGCAATATATTCATTTCACTAATTATCTAGGAAAATGTTTTCAAATGCCGATAAAGTATATGAAACAACAATCATCATCACTTACATTGTGCCAGGGCCTACTTTGACGCGTTTGATTCGTCGCTGCACGATCGCTCCGTGTAATAATCGGAGACGAATGAAAATCTGCATGGATGAATGAGCGGTTTGTTCGTTTGACGTTTTTAGCTGCGTCACTGAATATTGAAAATGAATGCGGCTGAATATGATCAATTTTCATTCAATGAATTTGAATATTTTAACTCTGGTCGCAATAATTTCGTGTTCGCCCTTTAGACATTAAATCTATTTACACACCAAAAAAATCTGAATTTTATCGTTGACGTAATTCCAAACTTGCCACAATTTAAAAAACCGTAATTGACGAAATGACGAAATATAAACGTGTTTTGTTTAATTTTACATGAAAGATGTACTTTCCACGCGCAATGTCATAATATTACACCCTTCAACATTTTAATCAAACGCCATATGTGGAGTAAAATTACGTGACTCGCAAAATTCAACGACATGTAAAATTAAAACCAAACGTAAAACTATGTCGTTTTTTATGGTTGTATATGTCATGGTCAGGAGACGTAAATTTACACGATTTTTTCTAGGCGTGTATGAATTAAAGTTATTTTTTAAAGTTAAGTTTTTAAGTTGGCGGTGAGGCACGCGGGGCAAGTTGGCGCTACTATTCACAGTGCAAATATAGTCATCAAATATTTTTATTTTTGGAAATCACTCCAAAGTAAAACTTTGTGTATCTCGTCAATGCAAGGAATATTTACTTCGGCCAAGCGCCTGAACACGGAAAACCGATTCATCACAATTTCAACTAAAACATTAGTTGAGTTTTTGGTTTCGTATTTTTGTTGAAAACAATAATCCAACGTTGTTGGTTTGAAGCTGTCAGTTTCAGTCTGGACATGAACGTTTCAGCCTAGCACAAAACTTAAAAAGCCTACCTGAGCTAAAGCTTGAAAAGCTTGTCTCAGCTTGTAACGCTTGTTTTAGTTCAAATACAATTGCATATGCCGTTACACTATCTTTTCAGCCAAGACACAAAGGATTGGAATTCAACTAATCTCATTGTTGAATTAAACTGCTTCATCGTAAAATACAACATACGATATTTCAAACATTTTGTTTCACCGACCGACGGATGAAGGTATGGAATTAAATTGTTAAAATACTCCGTATGCCAGTAATCCACACGTAAATATAATATAGAGTTATGTTTCTCATAATGTTATCTTTTTATAAACTGCACTCTTAAATGCGACGAAATAACCAAAGCTATTTAAGGATTGTTGGTAATTGATTGATGATTTCAATTTTAGATGAAAGGAATAATTTTTATTTCTTTTCTATTTAGTCAGCCAGCACTACAAAAAAACTTCATACTTATTCCAGATCTAGTTTGGAATCTCAAAAGATGAAAAATAATTATTATATTACATATTACATTTGTTAATAATTAAAATTTTACTATATAATCGACTAAATCCGAAATAGAATGATTTTGACAATCTTCGACAATACTTTCAACTTTCAGTATACATGTATTGAAAAAAATGTCAATCAAAATCATTCCTGTATTGAAATATTTTTAAAGAAAAACTAGGCAAAACCAAAATGAGGTCAGTTGAATTTCTGATTTTTGTGTACTGGTTCAGGTAGTTGCGTCCGGGCTAAAACAAGCTTTCCAAGCTGAGACAAGTACCTACCTGCATAACCGTTATGCCCAGCGTGTATGAATATACTGTCGCTACCTTGATGTATTCCAGTAAGGTGAGAATCTTGGCTACTTTGCTGTCATTTCGTATGATGTGCGTCTTGAATCAAAATCAATAATAATTTTCAATAACTATTATTTGAGAATCTCGCAAAATTAAGAGAAAATTTAGTTACGTTTTTCATTTTTCTGTTAAAATCAACTAATTAGGAAAACAAGAATTTGTTTTGTTATTTTCTTCATCGAATGGTTTTTAGTGAAGAATTTCGAAAATATGATTTTGAATATGGAATACGTGTCAAAGTGAAATGCTGGGGTATTGAGACTGAAATGTATTGGCAATTGTTGGTTAATATACAATTTTATTGAAGACATTCAGCACGAACCTTTGATATAATTGAATCTCCATTTTCTGGCGTATTCATACATACCACCAACTTACCCTGGGGCTGGGGTAAATTGCGGTAAAAACAAAGACAATTCAACAAACACTTTGATAAAATTCAGGGATGTTGGTAACAGCCGCATGTTCTATTTTGCAAGATCTATCTATATCAAAGCGGTAAATAATGGAAACTGAAAGCACCGCAAACTAGCCCCGGTCTCCCCTATACTTTTTTGTTTAAAGTGAGTATGTGTCTACTTTCGTGGTAGTCGTGGGATACGTACTAAGTGAAATAAGAATGTAATAGACATTTCCACAATTGTATTGAATAAAACCAGCTAATGAATCATAGTTTGGATAAATGAGAAAGGCGCAATTGCACCACTAGGTGGATTAAAACAGGTTTTTTAATATGAAAATAGTTATTTGGTATCATTTAGTATCATTATTATTATTATTATTGGTTGTAATGCATTCATACCTTTGCGTTTCCATAATTTACCTTGACGCTGGTATTTACCGCCTATTTCTTACATACATCTTCCTTCGCCAAAGTAAATCAGGCTATCTCCTTTTTAGGTTTCAGATTTTAGATTTTTTTCCTCTTTGTTAGTCCTTTTTCCATTCTGTTAGTAAGTTCCTCTTGTGTCCACGATTTCATGAATTGTTCCGCTCGTACATGGAATAGAGATTAGTAGATACGAAGATTTCTTTGATGCATATTTATTTTATGGGACTGTAGATGTGAATTCTTCTAGAATGTGAAAATTGTTTAAGTTGATTTGTATGGCATCTGGTTGATAGTATGATTTCATATATACATGCACACTTACACATTTTTTCAAGAGTTGTCCAATGAATGTGATATTCATTGTACGGTTATATGCGGGCGTAGGAACCTCGCGATCGCGTGTTTCATCGCGAAGGACTCGAGCATTTGTACGTTAACGTGTTCGATCGCGTGTGCTAACGTGTATGTAACTTCGCGTGTATAAATTCTATTTTATAACCGTGTGCCTTTCGCATATTCGCGTGTGTTCTTGGATGATCGCGTGCGGATCGTGAATCTTATACTTTATTTTTGGTGTGATAGCTTCTAGCTCAGATGCTAGAAGAAAGTGAGATCTTCCATATCACTAGGTTCCCGGTCATGTCGCCGTAGAACGTGTTGTCTAGTGGATAAAAGCTTTGAAAATTTATAGCAGCTGATATATTCACTTTATCGCCGGCATGTTATCATGTTTACGAGATCGCGCGTGTAGGTGCCGTGGATGGTCGCGAAGGGCTCAAGCATTTGTATATGAACGTGTTTGTCACGTGTATGTGTTTTCGCGTGTAAAATTTCGATTTTATAATTATGTAGCGTGTATTCTTGAACGATCGCGCGCGGACCTCAGACTGCTACGACTGAGGTAAGACTTCCGGACGTAACCGTTTCATGATCGCGCGGTTAATGTTTGAGACTCCGTTTGGAAGTGGTGCTATGTTTACTTAACTACCGGGGTGTCTTTATGTTGGCGAAATCGCGGGCGTATGTTGGATTATTGCAATTGCATGGTCCCATTTGTGACCAGGTTTATGTTATCGCGAATGCCACGAGCGTACCTATATCAGTATAGATAGCGTATAGTAGATATACTAATAAAGAGAATCATAGCATGCCAAATAAAGAAAAAAAGATGCAAAGAGCTTGATTAGAAGTGTTTAAATTGACCGATACTATTTTTGTAAATACCAGGAAAGCAAACTAATAGATGTACAAAAGAAACAGACTAATGAATTAGAATAAAAAACACATGTAACATGCAATTAAACTCGTCTAAATGCAACAATTGCTGTATATTTACCATTAACAATTGCATTCTTTTAGACTTTCATCATGCTATGCTGGCCTGGAATGTATGATTCACGTGCGTCGTTAAATTCATTGTACCCTAATTTATCCAATCCTTCCCAAATTAATAGAACCAAATGTACAAATTGAGCATTATTAGCCACTATTCTATCATATATGCCAGTTCTGCATCCATTCCCTGACCCAACTGTCACAAATACGCAGACAAACACATACACAGATACATACGACTAGCACATAACATTTGACACTAGTACGAAAAACTACGATTATTATAAAACGACAACTAATAGTTTTCTACTTATGTATTCATTAAATTAATTCAATTATTAAATTAGTCTATGCATGATGACGAAGTCGACCGGTAAATGGACACACAGTGACTACCACTCTGAGCCCCGTCCACGAATAACGCCATCAAATTGTGGAACAACATTTGCAAACACGGCACACAGCACTATCAATCCACGTCGACCCGCCAGTCGGCCACGTCACCGCGCACAGACTAGTGGTTGAGCGTTGGTATGCGTATGCGTGCAGAGTATGAAAAAACAGAACATAAAAAAGGCGCATGGATTTCAAAATGGCGTCAACATAAGTTTCTGGCACTTACTCGTCAAGACCATTCCGAAAATACCCATATTGTTCAGGTGCGTGTCATAAGGAGTCTTCCAGACCCGGCTTTTCGAAAGTCTTTTGCATTCACAAGTATTTATTCAGGAGAATATTTTTGCGAAATTAATGCGGTTTTTTACGTGGATTTTCCAATTAACGCGTTTTTTACGCGGTACGCATCCCCTCGTAAAAAAACCTGGGTGTACATTATTCACAGATGACACATGGCGAATCAAACCGATCTGAGCCTGACATGTTTTTGAAGTAAAAAAGAAAAAGAATCATGTGTACGATGAATCGAAATTATACTGATTTATTTATATTAATACGTTTAAAGGTCTCACTGCTTAATAACTAGGTACTTGCAATCTAAAAATATTGTTCCTTTGCAATTTAAAGTAATACGGCTACATTACACAATTATTTTAAACCGAAATAATTCCTGGACGAGCCACAGGTTTTTATAGTCAGTGTGTTTATCAAGAATTAAAACTTACAACAAATCTATTTTATCCTTAGTCATAATAAGAGGATTCGCTAAACATGAAACTGCATCTTTAACTGTGTGATAAATGATATTCTTTATCTGTAATTTATCCTCGTGATTCGAGTGTGTATTGGTGAGGTGTCGAAACTCATTGGTTAATTTGAAACAGTAAGAAATGTTTTCGGGGGACACAAAATCTTCCGCAACCTTAATGCAGTTATGTAGGTTGCGCACCTGATGAGGAGCTCCAGCTGGAATGAATATGGCATCGCCAGAGCATTGTACAATCGAATAACCCACAACGTTATACTCTTCTAGCAGACGTTTGCGTAAATTTGCGTCTAGATACCACTTTTGATCGTGAATCGGATCGTGATTTGCTTTTATACTTCCACCACGTTCAACCTCAATTTTGTTCAGTAGAGAACGTATCTTATCGGCATCTTTCGCGTGATAAATATGCCACAATGCGCCAGGTAACTCATCCTTCTCGCGTATGCGTTGGCGAGTGTATACGTCACACTCGTCACGGTCAATTGCATCATACACTTTTTGTATGTACTTGCTCTGGTCTACATCTTTTGGAACGCTAACATAGACCATTACGTTAACTGCGTCCGACACATCCAGGTGGAGGTTTGTTGTACCCTTCGATGGATGCAATGCTGACCCATAAGCGCTGTACATTTTAGGTCCTAGATCAGGTCTCACGAAGAAGCTGCACAATCTGCTTGCCAAATTGAGGCGTCCTTCGCGCCGAGTATACTCCGCTAACGGTAGACACATCATTAAATCGTCGAATCTGCTAGGCATCATTTCTGCAAAATCATCTCCAGGTGGCCAATCTTTTAGTTTCAATAGCATTGGGCGATCTCTCTCGTCCAGCAAACGAAGTCCGATCTTTTCGAAACCACCCCAAAATAGTTTCATTTTTTGACTTTTCACTAGTTTGCCGTTAAGACAGTTTATAAGATCATTTTCGTCCTCTCCAAACTCTCTACTGAACGATTGTGGCTGCCACAGTCTCATGTCCATTTTATTCGACACGTAAGATACCATGACGGGTTGTCCACGTTCCCATTGATCGTGAAATGCTGCATAGTTGTCATCATTTAATGGATCCAAAAGCCTGAGCAATCTACCATTACAAAGCCACTGATGAGCAACGTTGGGATACAGTGTTTGCGATTCCACCAAATTGATAACGCGTTCACCCTTGTTCTGAAATTCTATACAGTTTTTAATATATTTGTTGTATTCCAAGATTTGAACATTATCTGCGAGATTATCGATACCGGCTGGACCAGTCAAAAACACAAACTGATCAAGAAAGTCATGCAAGAAACTCTGGATATTAGTATGATTCACTTCAATTTCAGCAGTGAAATCAACTAAACTTTCCGACTCAGGACATTTTTCAGTCAAATGTTTTTCAAACAGACCCGAAATGTTAATAGACTTGTCAAACTTTAATAACTGTTTCACAATCATATTGAATGTTTTCCAGTCTAGCTTAGGAGACGGTTTCAAACGGTGCTCCTCGTTGTACGGAGGATCGTCTTGAGTGTCTGAGTCCTTGGCAGGTGCTTCAATCAGTTTTGAATCGGTATCGAGATCATGTTGGCTGTTTTGAATATTATTTTCAGAGTTTGTTTCAAGGGGATCTTTTTCGACACACTTTTCCACAGTGCTTTCAAACTGCACATTAACAGATGGTGTATCATTGCCATTCTCTTTGTTTTCAACATTTGTCGCAGCAAATTTGTCAGACTCTGTCGTTTCTAAGATACTTTTAGTTTCATTGGTTTGTTCGGCATTGTTTACCTTCAATTTACATTCATTTAAAGGCGTCTTTCGTCCTTCAATGTAATCATCGAGACTTTCGATTTTAATATCTTCCTGAAAACCATCAAAGCTATAGCTTTGCTTCTCTCTACGTTTCAAAATTTCTACTGCTGGGTTTTTGTCCGCACTCAGCTCTCTACCAAAAATTACTTTACAACATACTGTACCACTATCTGCTTCACTTAATCTACTCTCTATGTTTTTAACCGTTATAGATATCATTTTTGTCGTAGTTATAGTTTCAACACCGACAGTCGAAATCATATCAGTTTCAACGCTTTCTGTTTTTAAAGTGTCTTCATCCTTTCGGATGTGTTCCACAGTTATGGGATAAATAAACTCAAGTCTATCCTTAATCTTCCGAAACAACGATTCCTTGCTAAGCGGGCATTCACAGTTTAGAGGAATCTCCAACAATGCACATATACCGTGCATTTGTCGAACTAGTTTATACAAACAATTGCTTGGGATGATTTGGGTGAGCATCAGCTTCTCTTGTATGTGTGGCTCTCTAGTAGTACAGTTTAGCCACATATACCCATCGCGGTCCCTTGTGCCAGTATCATTCTTGCAATATCCATGTTTGCGGCCCTATAAATGAAGATTTCATATTTAACACGACGAATTCGTTAAAAAAACTTCCACTTACCTTGTAGCAATCTATGCACACTACGAAACCGCAAGTCGAGCAAACCCAATGATAGTTGAATAACGTGGTTGAGCATACGTCGCACATCTCCCGAACACCCTGCACGGCTTGCTTCCAGGCAATTGTTTTGTCTGTTGAATAAAAACAAAATTTAGCCAAACAAATAATCGATGCAATCAGTTTTATATTTGAATGACTGGCGTCCAAAAGGGGCTAACCCACATTTTTTACGAAATCAATTTCATTAAAAAGTTGATAACAGCGCCGCCCTAGCGGCTGAATTCCAAACTAATATGAAATGATCAAATAAAGTGCTGGATGTCACACAACAACTTTGCCAAAGGCACCATAACTCTAGAACGAAAGATAAGAAAAGGACGTGTGAATTGTGGGTTAGTCCCTTTTTGGCGCTAGGTACCTCCGAGGTTAGCCCCCCGAATTAAGAAAATGCTCGTGAATTGAAAAGTAGTTCATGTAATGATTTTATTTCTTCTAGGCAACATGGGTCAATAAACTAATAATAAAATATTGTATCTTTACAATAAAAACAATGTTGATTTGGAAATGCGGAAGTTTTTTCCACTTTCTGTAAAAATGCAAAATGTGGGTTAGTCCCTTTTGGACGCCAGCCATTCTTTTCTTACTTCGAAAATTTCCCGAGGCCCGGAGAGCCGAGTCTCATATACCAATTGACTCAGCTCGACAAATTGAGACAATGTCTGTATGTGTGTATGTATGTATGTATGTATGTTTGTATGTATGTATGTACAAAATGTCATATAATTATCTCAGCTATGGTTGAACAGATCTTAATGAAACTAGTTTCAAATGAATGGTCTAACGTGACCATTTGACACCATTATTTTTTGTTTTTCGATATGTTGTTTACTTTCTGAGATATAGGTAATTTTGTCAAAACACAACAGGTTTTAAGCCAAAAATTTTCGAACAATCACGCAATTCACCTAGTAGGGAGATACAAGATTTCTCATATAATTATACTCGTGGCATTATCGAAAGCAAACGTATTTTCGAATCCCAAAACTCTAGCGAAAATTTATCTCTTTTGCAAGATTTAGGTTATACTGGTAATGGCACAAAAATTACTACTTTATAATAAGGATGTAAGGAACAAATATATCGCATAATCTATATATAAAAATGAAATGGTTTCCGTGTGTCATCGCATAACTCAAGAATGGCATGACGGATTTCGTTGATTATTTTGTTGGTTATTTTCTGTGGAAGGTTCTTTGACATAAAAAAAAATATTGAAATTTTCCTAATCCACCTATCAGTGCACCTTTTCTGATAAATGCACCTTTAGCTGGATATCTCTAGATATATATAAAAATGAAATGGTTTCCGGGTGTCATCGCATAACTCAAGAACGGCATGACGGATTTCGTTGATTTTTGCGTTATTTTGTTGGTTATTTTCTGTGGAAGGTTCTTTGGCATAAAAATAAAATATTGAAATTTTCCTAATCCACCTTTCAGTGCAATTGTGTTTTCTCATAAATGTACCTTTGGCTGGATATCTCTATATATAAAAACGAAATGGTTTCCGTCTGTCATAGCTTAGCTCAAGAATGACAACGGATTTCGTTGATTTTTGCATTATTTTCTGTGAAAGGTTTTTTAGCAGGAAAACAAAATATTAACAATTTCTTGATTCGCCTATTTGTGCAATTGGGATATTTTTAGTTTAGGATTGCATAGTTTGTCATTATATGGAGGTACATAATAAAATGTCATTTGATTGCTATTGGGTTTACAGTTTTTCCGTGACGGCACTTTTTTGTTAAAAAGTCATATGTTATGACATACCCTGCTTTCATGCATTTAAAAGGAAGAGCGGCGAAAGAGTTGATGAACAACGTGTATGAAGGCACTTTTCCCAAGGGAGAGTGTGAATGCACTGATGCTTTGTTTCGATGAATCCCCATGATTCAAACGGATTCAAATTCCGCTTCAACTTTGAAAATGAAAAGTCATTGAAAATCTTCGGAATAAATTTGACGTACCGTCGATTCGATATTGGTAAAGCATCATAATTGTTACTGTTTATAGAGAGAAGCAGAAATAAATGCATTGTTGATCATAACGTATGCTATAGGACTTTTCGTAATATGTTTTACAATTGGAGTCACCTCACTGGAATTTAAATTAATAGAAATTTTATCCACAAGCATTGCTATTTTTTCTTTCGATGTATTATCCAGTGAATACTTATAAGCAGAACAACGTCTGCCGGTTTAGCTAGAATACCAATAAAAATAAGGTCACGACATTAACCATCATTTGCCATTCCTCACACAACGCTCAAGCCCCCTCCCACTTCATCTATATGTAACTCTCACTCTCTCTCTCCCTTCGTGTTCGTGGCAACTGTCACGACTCACATCTATCTTACTATCTCTCTATGCATTAGGGTGGGGAAAAATGATCGTTTTTTCAGCGCAGCACTTTTTTGATTCCATTTGGGTCCCAAATAACTGAGTAAAATTTGGGGTCGATTGGTGTTGACCCGGCGTAGCGCATTGCGTTTGAAATTTGTATGGAAATTAGTATGGGAAAACCTACTTTTTGCTTTTTTAATTCTACACACTACAATTCTTCCTGCAGTATGCCAACAAATAGATAGAAGTGTAGTCCAGGATATGCTGAACAACTTTGCCGAAGGATACATGGTGTTAGAATGTCTCTAAACCAAGTTATAGCTGTTCAAAGTTTAATACATCGACTTAAATGCCAAAAATCATTTTTATTGCCAACATTGCGGGTGTACCAATGATATTTCATATAGCATTTCAAAATAACATCACATATTTTAGATTTGCCACATTGGTATGTTTGGATGAATTATTCAAAAGCCTTAGCTCAATTTCATGAGCGTAGGTAGTTGAGCAATAGGACGTAGTGAAGGCTGTGGTGGGGGGGACTTTAATATGTAGAAATTCGAATTGAAATATTGTATAGTTGCCATGTGATAATTGAGTTAAAGCCCTGGTCAGCATGCCGCAGTGGAGCTTCGAAAAATGTAGGAGATTTTTTGAAATCACTGGGCACGGTTGTTCTAGAAACGCCTTTGTTTGGCGATATGTTTGCAGATTTCTCCAATAATTGCGGTGCTCGGACGAAGCCCAGGCTCGTATTTTTCCCTTATCCAACTTGTCGAAATTGGCAGCGCTGGTTCAGGATCAACGAAGTCAATCGCTGAACTTGCCCTGGCCAATTCGTCAGCCCATTCATTTCCAGTAATATCGGAATGTCCGGGCGGTAGACAAGGTAGATAGTGCCGGACAAACTCAGTTGAAGGGCCTTGTCGACATCACTGTTCGACAGTTCTTAATGCCTGTTGCATTAAGTCAAAGATTGTCGCAAACCCGTAGGTTGGAAATCCAAGCTCATTAAGTTTCTTCAACAAGCCGTGGGTTACCAAGTTCCTTAACAAAGGTGACAGAACGTGGCCCTGAGCACAACCGCAAATACTCAACTTCCGTATCTCAGCCTGTCGCAGTGACGAACAAAGTATGCAGTTACTAAGCATTGCGTTTATCCAACTCGAGATACATCCAGGTATCCCATGACCGCGCGTCGCTTCCAGAATAGACTGGAAGGACACATTGCCAAAAGCACCCTCAATATCTAGGAATACACCCAAGCTAGATTGCTTGAACGAGAAGGCTTTCTCAATGTTGTAAACGACATCGTAAAGCAGAATGATCGTGGATTTCCCATATGTGGTTGCATTTGAGCAGTGGATATTCAACTAAACTAACGTTCCTTATGTAATGATCGATTATCCGTTCCAAAGCTTTCAGAAGAAAAGAACTTAAGCTGATAGGCCTAAAACTCTTGGCTTCTTCATAGCTTGAGCGCCCTCCCCTTTGGGAATAAATCTAACAGTTATTTCTCGCCATGCTTTCGGGATATACGCGGTAGCAAGACTGGAAACCATAATCTTTTTCAAGACATGTTTAAAGAATATCAAATCGCTTTTGTAGTAGCACGGGAAGTATTCCATCGTTTCCGGGTGATTTGAATGAAGCAAAGCTGTCACCTTGACCGATTCAGTGGTAACCAATGTGCGTGCTAACGCCCACAAGTCCAAATCACCAGAATGAGATCTGTGAACATTCTTCAGCTCTGGATCGATACAACCTGGAAAGTGTGTGTCGAAGAGACAATTAAGAACATCTTTTTCGTCCGTCACATAAACACCATCTCTGGTTTTTAATGAGTTCATCTGAAAATCATTCGATTCCGAGAGAATTTTATTTAACCTGCTAGCCTCGTTCAGGCAAGAGACATTAGTGCATAGGTTTTGCCAGCCAGCCCGCTCTGCAGATATAAGACATTTCTTATATGTACTACGAGCTGACCTGAAAGCCCTGGAATCATCACGCTGATGCCGGTTCCAAGCTCTTCTCATATCCTTCTTCATTCTTTCAAGCTCAGCCCTCCACCACGGGGTTCCCCTTGTCGTTTTAACAGTACGAAGTGGACAAGCTTCTTCGTATGATGCTACTATGAATGAGATTGTCGTATCCACGACGTCATCTACGTCGTCTAGTTGACTAATTGTTGGAAAATATCCATGAAATTTACTTGCCAAGTTTTCTAAAAAGAGGTCCCAGTTTGTAGATTTAGTTGGTTGGTTTCCCACATTCAGAATATGGAGATTTTTACTACTTATGTACTCCATCAGTTCAGAGCCTCTCAGATTGATGTCTGAGCTGCCCCAAATGATGTGATGAGCATTCGCATCACTGCCGATAATGAGCGGAAGCCCATTTCTGCTAAAATATAATACAACGCTTTTAAATTCATCAGAAAGAGATGACTCGTTATGCGGTAGATATGCTGAGCAATATATATATTTTTTGTCTACGTTTCCGACAGTCAGTGTAACTGTGACAACACGGATATCGCGAGTTGTAAGCTCCGATATGAGACACGCGTCATTAGCCTTATTTGCAAGAATGCAAGCTAGAGGCATTTCACGTGGGTTAGTCATGCCTGTCTTGTTGCAAGCAATGAAGGCAGTGATAAGTAACTTTCCAAAATAGAAATTCCTCACACAACACCCACCTCATCACTATGTAACTCTCATTCGCTCTCTCCCTTCGTGTTCGTGGCAACTGTCACGACTCACATTTATGTTGCTAACTCTCTATGCATGCACCTTCAAATTCGGACAATCCGGTTTATTTATTTTCATTATTCAAAAATGTCTTTAACTTTAAATATATTATCATTGTACTTTAATTAATTATTTCATTCAGCATCTTTTTATTCATTTTGTTCATCTGTGTTCATGTTATCCATTTTATTCGTTTCATTCTTTGGATTCACTGTGATCAGTTTATTCTTTTCGTGCATTTTACTCATATCATTCATTTCGCTTATTTTATTCACTGTTTTCATTCTATGCATTCTATTCATTTTTTCCAGATTATACATTTTGTTCAGTTTTTTCATTTTAATAATCTGACTATTTTTTCAGTTTTATTCATTTAATATAAATAATTTATTCGACACAACTCAGTGCATTGCATTCTGCTCATGTTCTTCTTTTATTTCATTTTATCAATTCAGTTCATTTTGTTTATTTATTCATTTGTTTTATTTATTCATTTCATTTATTTTTTATTTTATTCATTTTCTTCATTCCATTCATTCCATTCATTTTGTTCATTTGATCCATTTCAGTCGTTTGATTCATTGTATTCACTGGATTCATTAAATTAATTTGTTTCATTTAATTAATTTGATTGATTTGATTGATTTGATTGATTTGATTGATTTGATTGATTTGATTGATTTGATTGATTTGATTGATTTGATTGATTTGATTGATTTGATTGATTTGATTGATTTGATTGATTTGATTGATTTGATTGATTTGATTGATTTGATTGATTTGATTGATTTGATTGAATTGATTGATTTGATTGATTTGATTGATTTGATTGATTTGATTGATTTGATTGATTTGATTGATTTGATTGATTTGATTGATTTGATTGATTTGATTGATTTGATTGATTTGATTGATTTGATTGATTTGATTGATTTGATTGATTTGGTTGATTTGATTGATTTGATTGAATTGATTGATTTGATTGATTTGATTGATTTGATTGATTTGATTAATTTGATATATTTGATTTCTTGGATTCATTTGATTCAATTTGTTCATATCTTTAACTTTATTCATTTCATGTTCAGTAATTCCTTTTATTTATTTATTTCACTTTGTTATTTTGAGTCAATTTATTCTATTACTCTTAAAACTATTTTTAAATATAGTCTAAATTTTCATTTAGTGAGGTAATCTAATTTGATTCGTGTATTTTATAATTTTGATTTACATTAATCATTCTGATCATTTTATGAATTTGAACACCTTTTATTTCGTTTTTTTCTTAATTTTTTATTTCGTTCGTTTTATTAATTTTCTATAACTTATTCAGTTTATTCGAGATTTTATTCGTGCAGGACTAGAAAGTGTTTTCATCTCACCTCTAGTTGGGTGCCCACTTCGCATGAGTTTGCAATGAATGATCCAGCAGTGATATGTGTAAGAAATGTCTCATCTCACTGCTAGATGGATTAAATCGGTTTTTAAATAAATTATACCTAATGCAAATATCTTATAAACCTTTTCAAATTCCGTATTCATGCCGTTTAGGTGGGATCTTGATTTCATATTTCTTATTAGTTTAAACCTAGGATAATTTTAAACTGACAAATAAACATCGGTTGAATGATGTTTTTACCTCTTTCAACTCAATATCTCAGACTTTTTAGTGATTATCTAAATATAACGAGCTTTTACTTTTAAAGTAAAACTATCTCCACAACTTTTCTGAAGAGGTGTGCTCATTTCATCTGTTGTCGTTAATCCAGCCCTTTCAAAGTGACCGATAATTCACTATTTTAATCGCCTTTTTATCAAAAACTGTTAATTTTTTCGAAAATACTCGAGAGAGTCCAATAGTGTAATATAGAAAGTTATTCATTATCTTTTTACGAAACTTGTCACTATTATTTAAAGTTATATTAAAAATTTGGATTTTAAGGGGTCATCCACAGACAACAAGCAATAACATTGAAGACCAAAAATTTTATGGAATGACTCAATTCAACATGTTGATGTACTTAAAGTATTTAAAAGTTTTTTCAGCCCGAATGGTACAATTACCCAACTTTTTTGACAACTGGAAAAGTAAATCATTAATGAATAAGTCGCACTAACATATTGGATCATAGAGTTATATACGCAAGTATTAATAAAAAAATCAATGAAAAAAACTTTGATAAAAAAATCTACCATTTTCACTGTAGTTTACACCCTATTAGAGTGCCGAGTATGGTACTAATATATATTTTTAAGACCAAGCGAATTTTGCAAACTGCTTTAAGAAGTTGTTGACTTAAGAAGACTGACTTACATAAATATCATTGCAAACATTGACAATTTAATTGTAATTGCAGCTTACATTGCTTTTCAGAAAATATCCGCTGCTATAACTTGCAATTGATTTTTTGTATTTAAAATATGTAGGTCGTCGCAATGAACTCAAAGTGTTTAGATAAAAATGCAAAATTTCTGAATATCTACGTATTTTCGTGATGATTTTTAGAGAATATAAAATTATGTTCTTCTAGTAATTGTAGGTGGCATCGATTGTAATCGATTTGTCTATTAAAATATGTAGGAATTTAGAGTTATTAAACTATTAAAGTTTATTAAATAAGTGAAATATCTGTAGTTATACGAAGTTTTAACTCTAGAACGGTTTTGTGGGGTATTTTTGTCCCCAGAGCTATTTGCGCTCCCTGTTATTTCGTTACGGTTTATTTTAACTGCAATCAATCTTTATCATAAATCAATTTGATTATTAAACTTCCATTAAAGCAGGTGCAACCTATCTGAGGTACAAATGTACCCCACAAAACCGTTTACGTTAGTGTTTTGTCATGTGTACATAATTCGGAAAATTTATTATATCTTTTTTTACAAGCAAGATATCGATATAAAGTTAGCGAGAAACTTGTGTAAAATTATTTACGCTCAACGTTGCAGAACAATAGAATCTGTTATTTGATATAATAATGCTGCTATTGCATATTTTTACATTTTAACGACATTCAATTAGCTAGAGAATGCTGGGTAAGGAAAGTTGTGAAAATTAGAGGCATAGTACTCAAGTGAGAGCAAGGATGTGAAGTATACAGATCGGAAAACTAGAAGTGGCAGAGCCATTAGGTTTAATATCTTACAGGCTTAACTTTTGTCTTCTGCTGATGATGCATAGTAACTAGAAAATGCGTTTGGATCGTTATCGTAATTTTTGCTTTTGAGGGTGTAAGAGGCAAACCACATTCATGAATATGATTTGTATAACACGATTTGTCATTTCGTGTAGCCCATGTTCTGTAACATTCCTACTTTAGAAACACATACAATGCACCGGATCTACCTGTCCCTTCTACGCCTTCCTATTTTATTTCCGTTACTTCATATTGCTGTATTTTTACTGTTTGTATTGGCGTCTGCTGTTCAAAAAAGCATCGAAATAAATGCACTTTTTCACCGGTTTTTTGATTAATTTACTATATGTTCAAAAGGCTTTTTAATAATCTTCACAACGCCGTACCGATTTTGACAAGATGGTCAAAATCGTTTGGAAACTACCAGAGTTATAGCAATATTAACAAAAAAAGGGAATTTTGACGTATTTTTAAGACTTGTTCTATAAAAATGAAATATTACAAAACACGAATATTTTTGAACAGGCTACCCGAGCAAAGTCGAACATCAAAATTACAAGTAGAAATCATATTTTGATAATAGCATCAAATTGAAATCGTATTTTGCTATCAGTTTTAGATTTTTTAAATGTCATATCAAATTTTGATCTCATTTCGCTATCCTTGTTTCTTAGAAGAATTTTCTATGCTTATATTTCTTTGGTGAAACATCAAAGTGAAAACATATTTTGATATCACAAAAAATTTCAACATCTCAATGAGCTTTCAATTTACTCTCACTGATAGCAAAATTAGTTTTCTGTTTGATATCATAGGACAATTTTTCTGCTCTCCATCTTGATCTTTTAACCGTTAAAACGACCAAACCGACAACAACCTGAGTAATCATTTGCCGAACATCACAGCATCAAGTTTAGTTTTCAATTTGTTGTCAGACTCTGCTCGTAATCGTAAGTAATCGTAAGTATACTTTACGAATGATTTTAGAATAAACCTATCCAATTTAATTATAAATTCCATAAAAGTTAGGCATATTAGAGCGATTTTAGTTCTGCAGTATGTAAGAAAAAAAAGTTCGAATAATCGAGTTGATATCTCCTCATAATTGGATTACGAATAATCGAATCAGTTTCTACGGATAATCGACCCTGGCCTGCATAAGTAGTTTGATTTTTTTTTATTTATTAATTTCGGTGTTTCAAGCAGTAGTGTAGTTGAACTTCTACGACAAAGTGTTTACTTTAGTTAACCAATTTGAAAGTGCTCTTGCAACCATTGACACTGGTTTTTCCGTGATCAAATGATATAAATTCATTGCGTGGAGAAACTGCCAAAAACGGCCTCCAAGGAACCCCTACCAATACATAGATATATATATCGCTCGTACGAACATAGAGCAACATAGTACTCTTTACTAAAATACTTCGACCTAACTATTACACAAGGTGGCGAGAGGAATATATTTCTAGATTGTTGGATATAAAAATGTTTTTTGAAATGGGAGTACCTCCTTAAGAAAAATGAAAGTGCTAGCCGATTTATGAGCGTAATCAAGCTTCATGAAACCATGACGACACTTAATCCCGAAAACATCAACGAGAGCTATATGACATTCGTTGTGGAGCACTCAGTCGAGATAGAAGTCTTTTGTCATCGGTCCGTACACTCTATAGCGACAAATAGTGTTAATCCGCGTTCAAGGTTATTTGCACACTCTACGCCTAGTTGAGGTTTCAGTATTTTTTCCCTTCTTTTGTGTTTCTGTGTCTGAGTACCGTTAGCCGGTCAGTGACAAGTGAAGCAGTGTTCTTCTAGTAAGCCGTCTGGATACCGTTTTCTACACAAGCTAAGTATTAGTTTTCGTTTCCCCTTCTTGGTTGTCTTAATAACGTGCACTGGGCAATAGGCCCGTGCAAAAATGACTTCCCCTGACGGCGGTTCATCTCAAGGTGAGATGGACGTCGAAATAAAATCGGCTCCCCGGCTCAAGGTACATCCGAGCTCGGCCACCGGGCCATTTGTGATCTACTTTCGGACCAAAGAAAAAAAGTGTTTGAATCTGTTGCAGATTTCTCGAGTTCTGACGGATCGGTATTCGGCCGTGACAGAAATATCGAAAATTCGCCCTGATAAGCTTCGGGTGGTGGTTAACAGTTCAACTCACGCAAACGGTATTGCTGGCTACGAGCCCTTTACGAAGGAGTACAGGGTGTATATTCCAGCTAACAGGGTTGAAGTCAGTGGGGTCGTTTCCGATTCGAGTCTGAATTGCGAGGACCTGCTAAAATATGGGACTGGCTGTTTCAAAGACCCCATGCTTAAGCCAGTGAAGATTCTGGAATGCAAACGTTTGCATTCAGCATCAGTAGCAGCTGACGGCAAGAAAATATACGTCAACTCAGACTCTTATCGCGTGACCTTCGCCGGCTCTGCCCTGCCCAATTACCTCCTCTTTGACAAGGTTCGTCTACCTGTTCGCCTCTTTGTGCCTCGGGTCATGAACTGTACTAATTGCAAACAATTGGGACACACAGCCTCCCATTGTAGCAATAAAGCCCGCTGTGGGAAATGCGGTGGGAATCATGCGGATGATTCCTGTGGTAGAGATGTCGAAAAGTGTCTCTACTGTGGGGGAAACCCACATGATCTCCCTTCATGTCCCGCGTACAAACAGCGCGAGGAAAATCTTAAGCGTTTCCTTCAGGGGCGCTCTAAGCGATCTTTTGTAGAAATGCTTAAGATAGCTACGCCACCTGTCTCTACGAACATCTTTACCAACTTGTCTACTGACGAAGGCGACTGTGATGAACCCCAGGAGGGAACATCTTCTGCTGTGCCTAGAAGTAGTAGAAAAAGGAAGAACATTTCCTCTTCCAAGCTTCGTCGTAAAGGCCAGAAGGTGTCTCTTCATGGTCCCCCTAAAATAACTACTCAAGGAAGTACTGGTGCAAAACCGAAGCAAGTCGCTCCCGGTCTCAGTAACCTGAGCTCAGAAAAGGAGTTCCCAGCACTTCCAGGAATATCAAAAACCCCAAGTGTTCCCATATCTCAGCCAGAGAAAGAAAACAGTGCTGGCTTAATAAATTTCTCTGACATTGTGGACCGTATTCCTACAGCGTAAAACATTTCTGACCCCCTTAAAAGTATCTTGATAAGCTTTCTCCCCGCAGTAAAAACATTTTTGATGCAGTTCACTGCGAAATGGCCCCTTCTTTCAGCGTTTGTATCCTTCGACGGCTAATTCATCGAACGAGGTCAAGGATTTAATTACTGTTCTACAGTTGAAATGCAGAAGCATTATCCCGAAAATCGATTCGTTTAAAATCATACTAAATAATTTGAAATGAGATACATTTGCCCTATGCGAGACATGGCTCACTTCAGAAATAACCCTACACTTTCACGATTTTAATATTATTCGCTTGGATCGAGAAGACTCTTAAGGAGGAGTACTTTTGGGGATCAAAAAGTGCTATTCTTTCAATCGGATCGACCTCCCCTCGACACCAGGCATTGAAGTTGTCGCTTGCCAAACCTGAATTAAAGGCCAAGACCTTTGCATTGCTTCCACCTACATCCCCCCTAGAGCCTCAGTTAGCCACCGACGGCTTTGCGATATTGCGGAACTCCTCCCCGCACCGAGGCTAATTTTAGGTGACTTCAACTCCCACGGCACGGCATGGGGTTGCCTTCATGACGATAATCGATCTACCCTACTCCATGAGCTTTGCGACAACTTCAATATGACTATTTTGAATACGGGTGAAATGACACGGATTCCTGCCCCTCCAGCGCGACCGAGCGCCTTAGATCTGTCCCTCTGCTCGACATCGCTGCGGTTAGATTGCATGTGGAAGGTAGTCTCTGATCCCCACGGCAGCGACCATCTGCCAATCGTAATTAATATTGCTAACGGTTCAGGGCCACCGAATACAATCAATGTTTCGTATGACCTCACACGAAATATTGATTGGAAGAGCTACGCATCCGCGATATCCGACAAAATCGAGTGCACTCAAGAGCTTCCTCCGGAGGAAGAGTACGGGTTCCTGGCTGGCTTGATTCTTGATACCGCGATTCAAGCTCAGACTAAACTGGTACAGACGCGAACTCACGCGGGCGTCCTCCCAATCCATGGTGGGACAGAGTGCTCAGACGTGTACGCGGAGAAGGCCGCTGCGTATAAGACCTTCCGGGACGACGGGCTGCCAGCTAGCTACTGACAGTACGCGATGGCGGAAACGCGCATGAAGAGTTTGATAAAAGCCAAAAAACGTAGCTACTGGCGCCGGTTCGTCGACGGACTAACGAGAGAAACATCGATGAGCACTCTTTGGAGTACCGTTGGATATTCAATTTTGCCAAGAAGGTTTGTCCGGATTCTGCCCCGGCACATAAGATCTACCGCGCCGCGTCCCCTCACAATAACGCGAACGAAACACCGTTTTCGATGGTGGAGTTCTCACTTGCTCTCTTATCATGTAACAATAAAGCCCCAGGGCCAGACAGAATCAAATTTAACTTGTTAAAGAATCTGCCAGACTCTGCCAAGAGACGCTTGTTGAATTTATTTAATAAGTTTCTTGAGGGTAATATTGTCCCTCATGACTGGAGGCAAGTGAAGGTCATCGCCATTCAAAAACCAGGAAAACCAGCCTCCGACCACAACTCGTATCGACCGATTGCGATGCTGTCCTGTATCCGAAAGTTGTTCGAGAAAATAATCTTGTTTCGCCTCGATAATTGGGTTGAAGCAAATGGCTTACTGTCAGATACACAATTTGGTTTCCGCAAAGGCAAAGGGACGAACGATTGTCTTGCGTTGCTCTCAACAGAAATTCAAATGGCTTATGCCAGCAAAGAGCAGATGGCATCAGTTTTCCTAGATATAAAGGAGGCTTTTGATTCAGTTTCTATCAAAATTCTTTCTGAGAAGCTGCACCAGCATGGTCTTTCACCAACTTCTTGCTAAACTTGCTGTTTGAAAAGCATATGCATTTTTCGAATGGTGATTTATCGACATCACGAATTAGCTACATGGGTCTTCCCCAGGGCTCATGTCTAAGCCCCCTTCTCTATAACTTTTACGTGAATGACATTGACGAATGTCTTGTCAATTCCTGCACGCTAAGGCAGCTTGCAGATGACGGTGTGGTCTCTATTACAGGTCCCAAAGCCGTCGATCTGCAAGGACCATTGACCGCTCCGCTGCGAACATACATTTCTTCAAACTAGAGCGAATCCAATATTGTTGTTTGCGTATTGCTTTGGGTTGCATGCACTCGACACATACGATGAGTTTAGAAGTGCTGGCGGGCGTCCGTCCGCTGAAAAATCGATTTTGGGACCTCTCATATCGATTGCTCATCCGATGCGATATCTTGAACCCGGTAGTAATTGCAAATTTCGAAAGGCTTGTCGAGCTCAATTCTCAAACCCGATTTATGTCCTTGTACTTCGATTACATGGCACAAAATATCAATCCTTCTTCATACTATCCCAACCGTGTCAATCTCTTTCATGCTTCTGATTCAACTGTAGCCGCGATATTCTCTACATGTCCCTTATATACACGTTCCTCAAAATCATCAATATCCAAATTTAAATGCCCCTATCTTTTCTCTTATCATTCCCAGAAGTACCCTCTTCCGCCTACCGTACCCCAACGATGGTTTGATACGACTCCAAGACGAGACAAAACATCTGTCGAATGAACCAACAACACGAGATCTACAGTACAACATCACACGCGCAGCGCGGTGTGTTTCCGATCCGTATCTGAGCCGTACTACGAAATCGTCTGGAGGAACCCCTGCCGGCTCGAGGAAAACCGCCCAGCGCCCCAATACTTGATACATCCGTTAGAATCTGTAATCCTGGCCGTTGATTCCTGATGCCGGAAACTGAAAGTTTATATCCCCCCCCCCCCCGTTCAGCCTTGTCCACCCTCTCTCCCATGTCTCTGATACACAGATGTATGACTTCACCCCTTCTCCCCTTGAATATCTTCCCAAAACTTATGTGCCCCCCTATCTTCTAGTTTTAGTTGATCAATCCGTTCGAATCTGTAATCCTGGCCGTTAATTCCTGATGCCGGAAACTGAAAGTTTACATCTCCCCCCCCCCCCCCTTCCCCAGCAGCCTTGTCCACCCTCCCTCCCATGTCTCTGATACACAGATGTATGACTTCACCCCCTTCTCCCCTTGAATATCTTCCCAAAACTTATGTGCCCCCCTATCTTCTAGTTTTAGTTGATCAATATTTAATCTCGTTAAGAAATGCACAACAGTACCACTACTTTAAAATAGCCCTAATTAATTCCCCCTAATCTTGAACCACTCTCTCTAGTTATTTCTAGTTAATAAGCTTGTAAAATGTTCCGCTTAGTTAATAATTAATTTCTCCTACAATCTCCCTTCTAAAAATCATAAAGTGAATTACTATAAAAAGAACACACAAAATGACCCGTCCCCCAAATCTTACGAATATTATATTATACCCTCTTTTATATGTATAAGTTAGCTGTAAAGTTTTTTTTTAGTTTCATTATATAAAACAAAATAATATTGAAATGTGTAACCCCCTAGTTTTAATAAATTCAAAATGTAAAACAATGAAAAAATGGCACCTTTAAGCTAACGCATACAAATTGAAAAAAAACGAGAGCTATAAAATACTTTTGTTCGTCATTTTCAGTTTGGGAGCATGGTCCGGCGTCTCACCCGCACATGCAGCATCTCTCCCGAAATGACCTTTTTTTGGAAAGTTCGTGGAAACTGATTTTTTTCATAACGAAAACCATTTCAGTATATTTCACAAACTTGTCGTAATTGATGAAAATTATTTAATCGAATATTGTATGGTTTACTTTGATGCAGCATTGATTTTTGGAAGTGTGCGGCATCTCTCCCGAAATTACTGCAACTGCTTTTCATTATTATTATAGTGGAATCAAACGGAAGATATCTGCAGGGTTTAATTTAATCGTCAATAATACTAATTTTATCAGATACCATGTACTAACTAAACAACTTTACACTTCATAATGATTCTCAAAAACAAGTATTCAGGGAAGGATTGTATACACACGCTTTTCTACTGGAACACTCCGTGAACCCCCCACCCCTGTCTCTCCATGGAGCCGCCAGTGCTTACATATCTTCCCTTTTTCATATAACAACCTTTTCTATCAGTCCCCTGTGTTTTGCAATAACCAAAGCCATCATCTTACATTTCTAAATGGTGCAAATCATCGATTTTTGTTAACTATTGACCATTTGCTTTCAAATTACTTCCAAATTAATTATGGTTTTCACTGTTTTGTGATAACTGGAAGCCACCATCTTGGATTTCGAAATGGCGTCAATTATCAGGCTCCGTTATCTGCGCACCACTCCCTTTCAAACGACACCGACAATGTAAGTAGTTTTTGGATAACCGGAAACCGCCATCTTGGATAACAAAATCACTTTAATCCATAACATGGTGCTACAGTGATTTTGTACTTTTCAACTTACTTAGTATTGGTTGTAGATCTCATTAACAAAAAATAATGTACGAAAAAAGCTCAAAATCTTCATTTGTAGCAAAAAAATACTTTTTGGAATTTTCGGCGCTAAAAAAATTCTGCGCGGTCATTTTTGAACAGATTTAAAAAAATTTGAGTGTTCTGCAAAGAAAAAGAAACGGCCTTTTCAACGACTATATTATGTTCTTTTATCAAAAATACTATGCGGTTTTGGAACAAAAATATGAAAACAACCATAATTTTGCGATTTTTTCATGAAAATTACTCTACATTCTTCTAAGAGTTTTTAAAATAGGCAATAAACTGAATTGTTATTTTAAAGAAAATTCAAAAAGTGCGTTCAATTTCGCATCCAACTATCTATTTATCATCAAATTCGATGGAAAAATGGCAAATTTTTCCGAAAAAAACTTGCTCGCATGAACCCTTAAGGGGTTAGTGTGGTACTGTCTCGCACTATAGAATTCTATAATTCTATCTTCCGTTATTTTTTTCAATTTCAAGTTAAAAAACCACACACATACTTTTAAATGAATACGTAATCGAGTTCTGATAGTCAGGCGACTCTTAAAGCATTGAAGTCAGTTATGTGTTCCTCTAAATTGGTTTGGGAATGCATTCAATTGCTGCAGCAGGTGGCTAACAACAGTACAGTGGGTATCTGGGCACTGCGGAATTGGGTCATTAAACTATATATAGTTTTCCGTTCCATTCGATAAATTTTAGGTCCAATATACATAATATAACATTATTTCAAAAAAAAATTTCGTTGTAATACGTAAAAACGATTTTTTTGTTTTTTAAAATAAATCTTATGTAAACTTGGCAACCATACATAGGAAAATTGCGGTTGTTCATATCTGGCCTATCAGGACAACACCCAAAATGAAAAAAAAAACAATATGTAATGGGTGGTGTTTATGTTAAATAAAAATAACCCTCCGGGAAAACCGAGAAAACATGCCCCATTTTTTTCTGACAGGGCATCATTTGTCGTGAAATTCGATATGTCAAATATAGTGTCAAATCCAGACTGTCAACATATTTCTTTATTTTAAATTTTAATATTATTTCCACGTTTCCTGAGTTGGAAAAAACATTGTTGCAATCACGAAAATCAGCTTTATCGATGTAAGTAATAAAAAACGACTTTTTTTTCTCATTTAATGACCCAATTGAAGACAACGAAAAAGCTGACTTAGAGTAAGGTGGGGCAAAAGTGCGCATCTAACAGTTTTCGTAAAATAACTATTGGTAGAAAAGCACTAGAAAATCGGCATGATTACAAATTAATACTCTCATCACACATCTTCAAAACGTAATACTAGATATCTCTTGGTTTTGCTTATAATCCAAGAAATAGTTATTTTCTTATGAATACTCAAATGCGCACTTTTGCCCCATGGTCGGGGCAAGAGTGCGCATAGCACGGGGCAAAAGTGCGCACAGCTTAAACAGCCGATTTATTTCCGCCCATAAATTAAACTAATCAATTTTAGGACATCCATCTCCTTTTACTCTTCCTTCATAACTAAAAAGTACGCCTCCCTCTGCCTCGGTTGATGTTGTTGTTTTCCATTATGTTGAAAAAACTTGGATGTTTCATCTTTTAGGCAATGTGGTTCATGATCAAACTGTCACCCCTGGTAACATCATTATTTGTCATAGTTGGGTAGATCACTACAAGAATTCTTGCGAATATGCTATTTATATTGGAAATACATCTTTATTTACATATTCATAGTTTTTTGGTTCTTTTTCAATTATTCTGAGCTTTCGGCACTCTATATTTTTTCCTTGGAACCAGTTATGCTGATGCTTTTGTTCCTAAACCGCTCATATCAGTCGTAAGTCGAAGATGCTGGTCCCTTCTTTAAAGCATGGAAGAATTAGTTCAATTTTTATATAAAAAGCTGATCCTGATTTATTCAAACAGCTAATTTATGATACCCAAAATTCAAAAAATAATATCAAATCAGCGAAAAATTGTCCTTCCCCCTTAATTTCAAGCCACTATATTCAAACCTTTCATGCTTATATGTGCGATTAGTTGACTTAATGATACACTAAATCCATACAGAGTTGCCAGGTTCTAGCGCTTGTGTGCTTCTAAAAGTCCTATGCGCACTTTTGCCCCACGCGCACTTTTACCACACCTTACTCTACTAGCAAGAAATGGATCATCAAAATTCCTAGGGCCTGAACCATTTTATGGGGTCTCAGCATGCAGCATAAAAATGGAATTGAAGAACTGGGAAAATTCAATTATAGATTATTTGGAAAAATAATACTACTGCCCGACAATCTAAAAGATTTATCTCACCAAATAAAATAATAACTGAACAGCTACTTAGTATGTCTAAAAGGATTTAAGGACTTTCAGTGGTTTAGTAACAGGGCACTGCCCGATTAATTATTACCTCAAGCAGCTAGGTAAAATAGAAGATGATACCTGTCGCTTCTGCAACCTAGATAAGGAGAACTCAGAACATTTATTGTGTAACTGTGTAGAGAATCTGAATCCATCTGGATAAAGACTCGCCATCTCTACCTTATTCTTCTTATTTATCTGTAAGTGTCATTCATATCGAGCACGAGACTTGTCAGAAACACTCAATCCGAAGAAAATCGTTTCGAATCCTTCTGGAACGAGGGCCATTGATAGGTCTCGTGCTCGATTGGAATGACACTGATAGATAAATGGTAAACAAACGATAGACGTGTTGAGTCTTTATTCAGAGGGATTCAGCGTCGTTATAACTGTGTACATGCTCATTCAGAACTACTCAAAATTTGAGTTCGGAGCACTCAATTTCAAAAGTCATAGCAATATGTCAAAAAATGAGTTTTAATTTGAGTAGAACTAACTCATCTCTTGAGTAATCATTAAATTTTCAAAGTTCTGAGTGAAAAAACTACTTGTTCTCAAAAAAGTGCAGAGTCAGGCGTCGACTTAAACTTAAACAAGAGCTGATCGTTCATAAAACTAGAAGGTAGGTTTAATTGAATTCTCTTGTTTCCAAATCTAACTTCCAGTTGTGTTTTTGCAGTTTCTGCAATTTCTTCAAGATGCCGATCGGCATGAAGTAGATGTAGAGAAAGACCCTCGGATTATATTTCCTGTGATCGTAAACGTATGGACAACGGCCTGGAGGATCAGGTAAATGACATTTGAAATAACAATGAATATATTTGTAGTTTTATTATAATGCGGAATGATTATTTTTCGTTTTTGCCTTTTGAATAAAATGCACTCAAGTTTGACATTTTTATCCCAAACTCAAAACTGAGTAAAAGAGAAAAACTCAATTTTTGACTACGTGCACATGTAATGAAATTGGGTGATGGCAACTCAAATTTGAGTTTTTATGAATGAGCGTGTAGCACTGTTCCACAAAATGAGCGAATTCTTCGATAAGGGGATAATTCAACCCTTAGATGTATGGACGACTGCACCCTGTAGAGCAATAAACTTTATACGTTCTATAATACCTTACTGGGACCATGCCTATAGTCAGCAAATGGGAATCACTAAGATTAATAGTGATATGACATACAATAAAAAGGACCTGCCACAATAGATCAAAACACTGTTCGCAGTGAAATATGCACCTAACAGAAAAAAAACGTACTCGAGCAAAAAAATCATTTTTTTGAAAATCCCCTTAAAAGTTCATGCGAGTAAGTTTCTAAATTGGGAAAAAAATTAATAGCTCTGCAATTTTTCAACCGATTTTGATCATAAATAGGTCGATGGATGCTGAATTAAATATTCTCTCCAAATTTCTATTAGAACAAAGACGTTCCCAAGTAAAAATGTTGAGCAATTTTTATATTGTAAGAATCGTAAAATAATGTTCACTTTCACATTGTTGTCCTGAAGGCACATAGTACTTTTAACAAAAAGAACGTAACATAGCATACCATTGGAAAGGCCATTTCTTCTCTTTTCCAGAATACTCAAAAAATTTAAAATCGGTTGAAAAATGATTGCGTAGAAATTTTTTAGTACCGAAAATCCTTAAAAGATTTTTTTGCCATAAATAGAAAATTTTGGGGGTATATTAAGATGATCAAACCTGGTTTGACCCATTATCTTTTGTCCTCAGTACAGTACATTTAATCAATGTAAAAAATGTCAAGTGATTTTTTTCTTACGTAAAAATTAATGCTGAACATGAGTTTTGTTCTGGCTTTTCGATATTTCTGTTTTTCAACAAAAAAAATGCGGACATCAGCATGAAACGTACACTTGGGGACACGATAGGTCAGCTGCTCGTGGACACTGTAGGTCACTACTATAATGTAAATTAGTATTATTTTGACAGGAATATTGTGTGTAATTTCGTGTGAAAAATGACAAAACGAAGTGAAGAGGACATAAAGAACATAATTCTGTTCAAGATGGCGCCAGTATTCGATCAGCCTGGAAACTACCCAAGGTTCCGTTCAAAACATTACGTGCTCATTTGAAAAGAAAGTGCTCGTCATCATTGAAAGCGCGTCAGGTATTTCGCGTAAGTTAACAATATTAAGATGTTTTGAAGTAGATAATCGAAAAAACATGATCGAAAAGGAAACCAAAAAATGCTTAGAAGCGCAAACGTGACGTTGCACAACTAAGCCGGAATGCATAACTTCAATTCCACAATCCGGCGACGTCCGGAAGGAACGTCGAAAGCTCGGTTCGAAAGGTTCTGAAGTTGAAGATCGTCTCATTGGCATTACGCACAATGCGAGAACATTAACGAATATCTTCAGCTTCACATTTGGATAAAACATCAAATGAGTTGTTACAATCAGTTGGATTTTCGCGCATTTTGTATTTAATTTCGCAACATGTACGACCACTATAAATAAAAAAAAACGGATTTTCAGAAAATCTTTCGGAAACGATGAGGAAAATGAAAAATTTGCACGCTTATTTCAGGCAGAGCCGTCAAAAGGGAGCATCTAAACGTTGCATCACATACGTGAAGTTTATTTATACAGGCCCTGCGTGTTCGTTTTGTTTCAGTCCATGCTCACTTGCCCAACTTTTACTGTATTGCCCAGACGGTATGATAAGCGGTAGACGCTATGGATTTTCGGCAACGTTGGCACTCGCACATAAGTGACACCATCAAATACAATTAGTTTACAATAAGAAGTGCCTGGTATTTGTTTTTATCATTCGTTGCTCGAATATTAAACGAGCAACATCATGGCTATACCGACCGAACGGTACAATTGTTTGTGTACATGTAAGGTTTCAGTTCGCACGGCGAGGTGGAGAGCGCACGATAGACTGCCCACGGCAGAGAAACGAGTGAAACCTGACAGGTTAATCTGTGTGCGAGGTAATTGCCGTCACTGACGAGAATACATAGCGTCTACCTCTAGTATGGTGTCATTGACTCGTACACAGTTGGCCCGTGTGGGGCTTGCATGTTTTTGATGTGCCATGTTTTCTGGATTGAGTTCAACACTACACGGTGTAACGTGTGTGTGTATTACTTGAGAGTTGCGTTGGGATAAATTAATTTATTTTTGTGCTTGTGTGTGCGTTGGGTTGATACATGTTTTCATCGGTTTGTGGGTGATGAGCCTATTGACACTCGCATTTCATTTTTCGAATATGCGTGATGCGTTTTGTAAATGAGGTATCTGACAACATGTTTCTGTAGGTAGATTTTGGTTGGCTAGTAGATTGAGCTATATTAAAGTAGTTTCAGTTTGTTTCAAAAAATTGCGAAGGTAATCTGTAGCGATTCTTGCTAGTCAACCCAAGGGTATGCCATCTGACCAAGCATTAGTATTTTATATCAATCAGGTTATTTAGGGTGTATTCAGCAGCGTAGTGTTCAATATAAAAGTTTAGAAGTGGAGTTAGAACGGAAACAATCAAATCCCCAGCAGAGGGTTTTGATTTATTATTTCGAACAGTTTTGTTTCGTATTTTAACTGTTGTACGCTACCGTTCTCTTAGTTGCTTCATTCGAGACTGGCTTAGAACGGTGTTTTGAATACATAAAGAGTATTCAGCACATACACTCAGGCTCGATAGGACTTGCCGTTACATACTTCGAGACAAACAGGCGCAAAATTTAGTCCTCCTCCCGGGGGTCGGTGTTTACTTGGTAGACAGTTGCTAATTCGTCTGATCTTGTCCTGTGGGACAGGCCGGGATCCCCTAAGTTATAAGCTGCAGTCCTATCAGCCCGCTAAAAAAAGAACACATGCTCAAGCTGGGGAGAGTAAGTTCTAGTTTTAAAATTTTACGTTTTATGTTATGTCATATGTTATGTAATCTAAAACTTAACATCACCAGAACGTGTCCTTAGGTCATTATTCGACTCGAAAATATCTTCGAGTTTGGGGTCAATCTATAAACAATGTCTCGCAGAATAAAAATTGTTGTTGGTTTTATTAACCCCGCTCCACTTTAGTACGTCTCAAATTGTTAGTTTTTCTCTCGGTAATTCATGGGTTTTCTCCAACTATCAATGCGCGACATAATTTATGAACAACCCTTTGAAATATCTTTAGAGCAGACAATCCAATTAAAAAAGGGATTGACAGGATTTTTGTGCGTTTTCAGCACATTGTGTCACATCTTTATGTTTGTTATACATACTAAGAATACCAAATCATGTGAAGTGATGGCCGGAAGATTATAGAAGCAACCCCCCACTCTCCCAGCTTGAGCAGGTGTTCTTTTTAGTTTAAAATTCATGACATGTCATGAACATAATGACTCAAAATCATTTCCCCCCAATTTATCCAGACTGATTATCTGAGCTGATAGATTGTTTTTCACAAAGTTGCTGATTGTAATCGATTATTACTAAAAGATAATTGATTAATTGAAATAATAGATTAGGCAGAAAGCATGAGGATTATATAGTTCTCAGTCCGTCTCCAGTCAATAGTTTTGACATATTCCAATTTTAGCCAACTTTTCTTCAATACCTTAATTCATTTTTTAACGATGGATAAAATTCCAACATTGCAAAAATAACTGCCACCATACTATACATTTATATACACAAATTATGAAACTAGAAATTCTCTGGAGTTTTGGATAAAGCCAAACTAGGTACAAATAACAAAAATATCGAAAAAAATGGACCTACCCTCAGACATATGTTCAAAGTATGCCTCTTTCTCCTGATGGAAAAGTTCACAGAACTTGTATCCGACTTGTCCAAGCAGAAATTTAGATTTCTCAACGGACATGTCGACCGGTACTTTCTCAAGGTGTGCATTCCACAAGCTGGTATCGGGGGCTTGAGGATCAAGGTCCGGATTTGCAAAACCAACAACTTCCATTTGTCCTTCTTCATTATATCTGCAATAGAGAAAAATATGGTTGTTTCTTTACTTTAATTTTGCAACTGATTATTAATCATTAATTATTGGTGATTTGGCATAATTTCTAACTGTGCATCATTTCGCATAAAGAACATTTGGTAAAATGTTTCACAATTTACAGTTGTTTTCTTCAGCAAAATTAATAAGTTATACTTGTATATTGAGACTAGCTAATACCCGCCGCGCGTTACTACGACTTTCAACGAAATAGGAGTAAAACACAATTCGTTTCGAAGCGCCGTCTGGCGAGCAGATAATCCTCAACCAATAGCACACAAACACGCTCCATAACAAATGCCTACTATGTATAAATTTTAACGGCAATCGGTCAATCCGCTTGGGAGTCCATAAACACAGAGAACAGACATATAAGCTAGAACAAACTTTCCCGAAAAACCTGTGTAAAAATTTAAATGAAAATTCGTTGAAAATCACCATCGCATACAGGTTCGCATGCGTGGGTCACCATTGTATCCCAGTTTGTATACAAGGCCCGTATAGTGATTGTTGGCCGATCGAAGCGCTGACTAGTGGCAAGTTGCTACTTGCTGTTGTCATTTCAAATCGACTGTTTAATTTCTTACACAAGTTGAAAACTTTACTTGTATGTCAGTTCTCAGTGCCATAAATCATATAGGGGAACATGGGGAGACTTGACCAGGTTTTTAGCTAAACCTGCATAAATCACAAAAAAAGTTTCCAATCCTTCCAATGTCATTGAGATATAATGTGCAAAAGTATTGTGCGTGTTCATGATTATTTGCAGAATTTTTAATTTACTTTTTTCAAAAGTTATAAAAGTTTTTCTGGGATCGTTTTTTTAACAAGTCTCCCCACTGCGGGAAGACTTGGCCAAGGCCTGGGGA